>NW_015554266.1:2428158-2461891 GCF_001515605.1 Sinocyclocheilus anshuiensis
ACTTTTTGTATGTGTTGCTTTTGTGCATGGTAAAGGCTATTTATAAACTAAAGGCTATTGCGTATTTAAAAAAGGGACACACATTTTGAAAATTGTATTCTTCAAACTGTTGCATGGGGACATTAATAGAGAAGATTTGATGTAGAGAGATAGATGATATCATCGTAAACCTATGTAGATCCTCATAGGGTGCAGTGTTACGCTCCAGAACATGGGGACAGTGGACGCCTTCTCAGTAATAATAACACACACCTACAATGATATATACATAGAGACCACAATCAGTCTTCACTTATTTCCACCTGATTTCACTTTAACGTCTTGTTGGAGCACACACACATATGCACACACTCTCTAACTCATTGCACCAGTGCTCATACATCAAATTCCGCAATCTATTCATAATGATGAACACACACTCCACTGTGACAGCTCTCTCTCTCTCTCTCTCTCTCTCTCTCACACACACACACACACACACACACACGCACACACACATACACGCGCCATATAAAACTCCCTAAAAAAAATCAGAAGGCTGTTTAGAAGAGCACTGACACATTTTTTTAATCTGGTGCTGTTGAACATCCCCCTGTGCCAAAACATTTTCATCATGGAAGCCCAGCATTGAGCCTCCTCTTAACCATGAGTATCCAGACTTAAAGGGTTAGTTCACTCAAAAATGAAAATTCTGTCATTAAGTACTCACCCTCATGTTGTTCCAAACCTGTAAGACCTTTGTTCATCTTCGGAACACAATTTAAGATATTTTTGATGAAATCTGAGGGCTCTCTGACCCTCCCATAGACAGCAAGGTAACTACCACGTTCAAGGTCCAGAAAAGTACCAAGATGATCGACAAAGTAGTCCGTGTGACATCAGTGGTTCAACTTTAACTATGTTAAAGTTGACTACGAGTTATTTTTGTTTTCTTTGCGAAAAAAAGTATTCTTGTAGCTTCGTAACTTTAAAGTTGAACCACTGATGTCAAACAGACTACTTTGTCGATTATCTTGGTACTTTTCTGGACCTTGAACGTGGTAGCTACCTTGCTGTCTATGGGAGGGTCAGAGAGCCCTTTGTTCCGAATTGTGTTCCGAAGATGAACGAAGGTCTTACGGGTTTCAAACAACACGAATGTCAGTAATTAATGACAGAATTTTCATTTTTGGGTGAACTAACCCTTTAACACCATTTCTCCATGGAGACATGGCCTTAATATCCTTCTTAACATTCTGTACCAACTTTAAAGGTTCAGAATCAATCAGTTCAAGTAATAATCAAATCAATTGGAGATCTGTTATCATCAGCAGGATTTCTGAAACTAACTGAGCACTGCACTGTGTTAGATATATTTGCAAAGGGGGAAGTCGTGGCCTAATGGTTAGAGTCGGACTCGTAACCCAAAGGTTGCGGGTTCGAGTCTCGTACCGGCAGGGATTGTAGGTGGGGGGAGTGAATGTACAGCGCTCTCTCCCACCTTCAATACCACGACTGAGGTGCCCTTGAGCACGGCACCGAACCCCCAACTGCTCCCCGGGCGCCGCAGCAAAAAAAATGGCTGCCCACTGCTCCGGATGTGTGTTCACGGTGTGTGTGCACGTTGGATGGGTTAAATGCAGAGCACTAATTCCAAGTATGGGTCCCCATACTTGGCCACATGTCAAGTCACTTTCACTTTCATACCGTTTATTGCAGTGGATGTGTTTTATAGCACTTTGCCTTCTGTCTTGTTTTGTGTAAAGTCTGATCCAGCTTAGTTTGAGATTGTTTGACTGACATGCAATGTGACATCAATGGTGGGTTTATCTGAAATATATTACACCATGAGGGGACCACCATGGAAAAACAAAGTCATTGGTTCTTGACCAGAATAAGTATAGACCAGGATTTCTCAAATCTGGCACTGGAGGGCCAATGCCCTACAGAGTTTAGCTCCAACCCTAATCAAACACACCTGAGCAAGATCATCAAGGTCTTCAGGATCCCTAGAAAATCACAGGTAAGGCCCTCCAGGACCAGATTTGAGGAACCCTGCTATAGACTAACCCTTATAAATTCTGCTCAAAGATCTGGCTGCACAAGACTATACAGGAACATTATATGTATTATTCATAATGCTGCATGATGCACACATAGACCTAAGTCCCAAAGACCCAGGAGCTGTATGGTTAAAAATAGTAGTAGTAATTCAACATTATTTCCCCCCGAGAATACACACACACACACACAAACCTTCCAACCAATCTGGACTAATAATGTATGTTTTTCTTGCTGCCTGTTACTCAAACTCTGCAACCGGAGCTAATTTCAAATCATCTGTCCTCATCCTTCTAGACCTGTCTGCTACTTTCGACACACCACATCTTCCTGTCCACCCTCTCTGAACTGGCCATCTTTGCTAGTTTGAATCCTTTAAGGTTTTCTGAAGGTTAGGTGTCTAAGTCACATTAGCTAACCACTGGGGTGCCTCAGGGTTCAGTGCTGGGCTCCCTCTTCATCTCCATATATACCCAACACCACGTAAAAACACACAGCTTTTTTTTTATTTTTTATCACAGCACCTTTCTATCATCACAACATTCCAACATTCACCTATCATCTGCTGAGACCATCTCAGCTTTTGATAACTTTCAAAAACTCCTTTTTCCTCTTTTCTTCTGCATTTTCACAGAGGTGTGGTCACATTTACCATTGTTTGGCAAATTTTCGAGGGCAATATCAAGTCATTTCAACAGGAATCTAAGCAATCAAGAATTTGAAGCAAAGGCAAAAGTTTTTCCCTATGCAGATTTCACAATGGGTTCAAGTTTGTCACTCGAATTTACCAAGTTGATCAACAGAAAGCTACTAGGTTTAAAAGTGACTTCTTACATTGCTATACTATTGGCAATAGACATTTTTGCTTGGAGATTTCACTAATGGGACCACACCTTTAAGTAGTTTCAATTTCGCTTTGGCACTGAAACTGCTGAAATTCAGTATCACAGCATTATCTACGTTGTTATTTTCCTATATTTTGATAAAAGCATCTGCTTAATGAATAAATGTTAATGCCTCTTATGAGACCAAAACAGTATTGTATTATTTTCCAAGTTCAAGACCTAAAATTAGTAAAAGCCTTGAAGAATATCAACTTGATATGTCTTTGTTAGATATATTTTTGGAGCTATTAAAATGGGACCCCAAGAGAATCCGCTATTAATTTGTTCACGATATCAGCTCAATGGATGGACAATCTTATTGGTGTCTAGGGTTGCCAACCATTTGTATAATATGGAATCGTCCCGTGATTAAGGCATTCAAAAAGCTTTCCGTATATGAAAGCAATACGGAAGGCAATTTGTCCCATATTTAAGGCATATGCCGTATGACCACCTAGACCATACAAATAACAAACTCTAAATTGAGAATTAATTCTTTTTGGACAAGTGTTTGATTTGTGAACATACCCGTTCGAGGAAGGCTTTAAGACCAAGCTGCATCCTCTGCCGGCGAATGCAAACAACGTGATTATTTTGCATGAGTTCAACATCCAGCCATGCAAGGAAACGTTTAATCTACCTGAGGGAAGACGTGATCAATAAGGGAAGTCGTCTTTCACTATTGTAGGTAATGTTGTTAAATAGACAAAAACATTTTATATTTATGTAGCGTATTCTTAATCTTGGACCTCATTATTGAAACACAAAATGACCAATGAAGTGTTAAGCAACAAAAACAGCCCATATTAATTGTATAATTTCTCTTTCATTGAAAAATTTGCACTTTCATATATACTACAGTACATACTGTATGTACTTACACGTGTGTGTGTGTCCCTTATTCTGTTCCTTATTTTTCTGTGAAAAACCACGATTGTCCTTTATTTTCCTTTACTGAAGTTGGCAAATGGTGTCAGATGTGACCTGACGTGACATTTAAAACATATTAAGTAGGTGAGATCAGCAGACAAACTGACAGACCTCCTCTCTAAATCAGGCTGTTAATAAGACCCTCTGCTTCATGTTTAGACTTGCTTTGTGTTTCTTTAAATAACACTGCAAAATAACTGCTGGAGATTATTTCTCCAGAGAGAAAGACAGTGAAAGGCAGAGGGAGACATGATTAAAAATACAACATCTGAACATTTTGTGATTTATTTGTGTGTGTGTCACAACAGCATATAACAGCATATTTACACTCTAAAGCTGTTTTTCTGTTGGACAGTGTGTGTGTGTGTGTGTGTGTGTGTGTGTGTGTGTGTGTGTGTGTGTGTGTCTCCCTTAGGTATTGTGGTTTCATAAATTTGAGATGATTGTAAAAGTGTAAAAGAAGCCCAGGCAGGTCAGTCTCTCTCTCTCACTCTCTCTCTCTTTCTCTCCCACTGATCTCAGAAATGTTGCTGCTTTTAATTGGGGTGGGGGCTTGTGGTTCAGTTGCTCCAGAGCACAAAAGCATTTTAATTAGTGGGTGTTACAAGCGTGAGTCTTATGGGAAGGGCAGATCCTGAGCGACAGTGAAGTGGGATTACAGCTGGACACATTCTCTAAATCCTCACTGTGGCAAAAACATACCCTTGTTCCCATATGGAAATGAGATTTAAAATGAGCGCTAGCATTTCTGTGAGCTCTGAATGAATATAATACTGTCACACAGAGAGTATCAGTTCACAGTCTACCAAAAAACCAAACATCAGTGGATCTTTGGGCACTGTGGTAGACAAACTGCTCACTAAAAGCAGTATAACAGCTGTGGATAGGGACCACGGTGAGGCTATTACTCAAAGAGTAGCCCACTTTGAATCTCACGAAGACTGCTGAGTCATTTCCTCATGCAGTGTTTTCATAGCCAGGTATTTATTGGATTTTTTGAGGGATTTGATGTTATCCATCAGGAACTGATTTATCAAACCAGAATGGAGCCAGACAGAATGTAAGTTCATTAAAACAGTGGCTAAAAATGTTTTATATATATAATAGTACAATGTAAAATTTTATAATAGGATGAAGCTGTACAGTCCAAGTAAAGTATGCCAGATGATGTTAATCTGATGTATTCAGCATATCCTCACATATTTAGAAATGAAAGATGGGAAATAAATGACAGTGAGCACAAATGTGTTGTTAGTGAATTCCCCCTGGGCACTTGTCACGGGTGCACTGCTGAGCGGACTGAGGAGCAAGGAACGGAGAGAGACGAGGAGTACATCAATCCAACTGGGTTTAATTTATATAAAGAAACACGGAACACTCACGCTACACATGTAGACATAGACATACACATACAATACCGGACGCTGGAGCACACAGAGGGAACACTATTTATACACATGACAGGATGAGGAGAGGACGAGACACACCTGGGATCAATAGACATAAAATGGGGAACACCTGGAATCGAATAAACCTAATCAGGACAGGAACAGGAAACGCTATACTCGGGAACAGGAGCCCTCCCTGTGCTTAACGGGGAATCAGGAGCCCTTCCTGGGCTGAACTCAGGAACAGGAGCCCTTCCTGGGCTGAACTTGGGAACAGGAGCCCTTCCTGGGCTGAACTCGGGAACAGGAGACCTTCCTGGGCTCAACTCTGAATCAGGAGCTCTCCGTGGGCTATACTCGGGAACAGAAGCCCTTCCTGGGCAGAACTCGGGAACAGGAGCCCTTCCTGGGCTACCTCCGCGAGCTTGCAGAACTCCCGGGCGTACTCGTAGAAGGGGAGATCGAGGCGAGCTAGGGCGGCGACGCGAGCGGCAATTTCCATCGCCACGGGGGGGAAAATCTAGGAAACAAAAAACTTTCAAAAAACGGGAAAAAGAAAAACAAGGAGAAGGGGCGCTGCGTACTTTCGGTAAAGGTCCGGGATTCTGTCACGGGTGCACTGCTGAGCGGACTGAGGAGCAAGAAACGGAGAGAGACGAGGAGTACATCAATCCAACTGGGTTTAATTCATATAAAGAAACACGGAACACTCACGCTATACATGTAGACATACACATACAATACCGGACACTGGAGCACACACAGGGAACACTATTTATACACACAGGAGGAGGTGATGACGAGACACACCTGGGAGCAATGAAACAATCATGGGCGTAGGAAGGCACATGGGGAGCAAGACACACAAAACATGGAACAAAGTCTGACAGCACTATAGTGAATGCTGTGCAATGTAAAAACAAAAAAATAAGCCATGTTACACTTCTACTGAATTTTGGACTGCATCCGAAATTGCATACTACTCTACTATATAGTAGCCGAAAAGTATCCGGATGACTTACTACTTCCAGTGAGATTCTGAAGCGTACGTCTGATTCAAGTGACACTGGTATGGCCACATTGCAATGAATATGTTTACATGCACCATCATAATGCGATTATTGTGATATTTAGGCAATACATCTATCAAATTAATCACAATAAACAGATATGTAAACACCGTAACTGCATCTATTCCTTACTGATTTACTATGGATGCAGTGTCTTTTACTCACCAGCAGGTGTCTCAGAAAATAGTCTGATCATTTACTCGGTTTCACAACGGCAAAATTACAGAACATATAGATAGGGTATCAACAAAACAGTCAATAAAGGTTCGAAGAAGATCGTAAATGGGTTTTCTACAGCATTTCCTCTCTGAAGATGAGAAATTGGGACCCAGAAACCTGTTATTGGTAATCAATACCTTCACAACAGAACAACAGATTCCAATATCTGTGAAATAGCTAATCTCACAATACCCCACCAGGCTTTGAGAGGCACGAAAGAAGACTCTAATAGACCTTTTCTGAGCTCACGATGGAGGCAAACAACCTCATGCAATAACTCTGATGAGAGTGATTAAGGCACATGGTGGGAAACGAGAGGATGATTGTCTGGAGTGATTGGCTGAGTGACCCTGCATGGAAGTGCTGCGAGAGAATTGAACTCAGTCATTTTGTGTCCCCTTTCCTTGCTGATTATATTAATAAGATAAATACAAGATCCCCCACCAGGCCTTAACCTGACTATTTTGATGAAATGGGTTACACAAATCTCTTTCCCTGGTCTCTGGAGAGCAGAGTATCAGTTTTAGAGAGGAGGTATAAGGGGTCATTGCTCTCATAGGATTTGTCAAAGATCGGAAATAAATAGAAATAGGGTGGCAAATCGAAGTCAGAAATAAATATAATCGGGGTAGCCAATCAGAATGTTCTGCCCCAGAGTGGTGGAGACCTAATTAGTGGTGTTTGCTACTGACATAAATGATCCCTCAAATTACATGGCTTGACAAGCGGAGTGTTTAGTTGCTGTTCCTGGTGGATGATACAGTGGGTGAAACATTTCCTTACACATGCAGTGAATCCAAGCATATTTAGAGATTAGAATATCAGATAGACTTGAGGTGGTCTCCAACCACTAAAGGTGTGGTCACATTTACCATTGCTCTGCAACATTTTGCAGGGGAAATCCAGTCATGCCAATAGGAATCTGAGCAATCAGGAGTTCCGTGTGAGGAGGGAAAAGTTCCACACGCAGATTTAGTTTATGTCCACCAGGCTGACCAACGGAAAGTGACGTATGCATGCACTGTGCTTCATACATCGCTACACTGTTGACAATAGACACTGGACCTGTTTTTGCATGCAACATTTCACTAATGTGACCACATCTTAAGAACACCTTAGCAGCCACATAACAACTTGACGACCAATTGGAAAACATATTAGCATTGTGGTGCAGAGTTTTGCACAAGCACCAGTTCTATTTCTCTTTCATTGTTTAGCTAAATCAATCTGTCTTTATTTTATGATCTTTTCTTGTCTGGCAAATACTTCATAACATATTTCTGACGGAATCTAATTTATAATCTACAAAGCTTGTCTGTACCGAAAAACCATTCTTCACCCACTGCATCCCCTCATCTCTGGAAGATTTTTTGGCTGCTGTGTTAACAGCGAAAGTTTAAAATGCATTAATTGCTCCTCGCTGATGGGAGATAATCTGCACAATTAAAATAATTGTTCTGCTGGGGCTGTGCTGGAAGAGTCCCCTGTCACAGCTCTTGCAGGAGGCTGGCCATAAATAGCAAGATGCTCCTCGCCATATGCTGCTGAGCTCAGAGGGGACTGCTCCAGTTCAGACTGTCCTTATGTGCCACTTAAGAGCGAATCTCAGAGATAAGAGCGGTTAAATTACATTTGTAACTGACTGTTTTTGAGCATTACAAAGATCAAGATAATATGGGAGGCCTTGCCAGGAAATGAGATGTGTTTGTTTTACTTTGAGTGAATGTATATGTGTGTGTGTGTGTGTGTGTGTGTGTGTGTGTGTGTGTGTATACAGTATGTTATGCTGTGTAGTGTGTGTGTGTGTGTGTGTGTGTGTGTGTGTGTGTGTGTGTGTGTGTGTGTGTGTGTGTGTGTGTGTGTGTGTGTGTGTGTGTGTGTGTGTGTGTGTGTGTGTGTGTGTGTGTGTGTGTGTGTGTGTGTGTGTGTGTGTGTGTGTATACAGTATGTTATGCTGTGTATGATGCATTGCCACAAAGTAGCTAGAAATTAGAAAAAAAAAAAAAAAGTATGTTCCCAACCCTAGTGAGGTGCCTACTGCCTACATTAGTCTACAACCTAAAATCCATGAAACAACAACAACAAAGCATCTGTGGTTGCCAGAACTTTACCATTTACAGATAAAAACATAAAGCCTATTTCATTAACTGAAATAATGTCAATATGCCAAATTACTAATTTATTTTGTATTTACCTTTATAATATACTAACAGTCACCATAGAAACACAGGTGGTAAAAAAATTAAATAAATAATCACATGATAAAGTTTATCACAATTGCTTTTCCACAAGCTGATGCTGAGGTTTACTAATGTATAGGTGGTGCACAGTGTCATACACACAAATACAAAACACCATGGTAGCACACACATGAAACTAAATTAATGCAATAAACATTAATTTAACAACATAAAATGTAACATAAAAACCTAATGTACAAAACTGATAAAATAATAATAACAATAAAAATAATATGAGAAGAAAGCATAGTTTATTCAATTTCAATTGTCAAATGTCAGATGTCGCACAGAGAATTCGAGGATTGTCAATTTACGATTGCTTGCTGTAAATTAAAAGATGTATTGTTCTTTTTCACTTCCACTTCTCACTTTCACTTATTTAACTGTATTTTACTGTAAAATTACATGAAATGTCCCAGTAGATCTAATACAGTTGTTCATTGTATAGAAAAGGGCACTTACTGTTAACCGATTAACAGGTTTTTACTGTTAAAATTATGAAACTCTGAAACAGTAGTCAAATGCATCCATTTAATATTTTACATGGATTACTTGGAGTTTGATGTTAGCATGCTGCTTTATTAAAAATGTATCTGTAATGAGACTTAACTCATCTCAATGACACTTTCAATATTAAAACAGAATAATATTACTTCATACTGTATAGGCTACATTTTGAAAAAGTCTTTGCATCTGATGAGAATGAAGCCTCAAAATTATGTACATTTGTGTAGTTCACAAGGGTCTGGAACAAAGCTTGTTTACGAAAAAATAGCTAATGCTCTTGTGTCACTCTGCTCTTTTTCTCTCTGGGGCTCAGAAATACCTTGCTGGCGTCAGACTCGACTCTGATCTTAAAATGCTCCAGCACCAGTGTGAAATTCTTTTGTTTAGAGTCTACCATTAGCAGAGACTCAAGACAAACAGAACCTCTTGTGCTCATTAAGGAATGGAAGAGCAGCTGTTACACTGACCAGCTCTCACCCGGAACTCATTATTAACCACTGACGCTTCCGTACGCCAAAGCTGCTGCTCTTCTTATATGACAACTCGCCATATTTAAGACTTAGAAGACTGGCCATGGGAAAGTTCATTATCTCTGAAGGAAAGGAAAAGGCCAGGAGAATCTGAATACTAATCGGATATATCTGTACATAACTGAAATCAAAATATTCCTTGAAATTATCCCATTAAATAATGCAACAGTCGTTAAATGTTAATAGTGGTGCATGTGGACAGTTCTTGTGACAAACGATGTGTCAACTTTTTTCATCACATTCAAACATTCAAAAAAATTTTTTTATTGCAGACACCAGTATTTTTTAATTAGAATGTTATGAATAATTATTCCTGCTATCTTCTGTACTGATGTTGATCATTCAAGGGCAGACTGAGAAAATGTGCTAAACTGGCTTGGAAAACATATATACATAAACACTCTGGGAAAAGTGTGATACAGTATGTAAACAGACAATAAACAAATTGATTTAAAAACTGATATTTCAGCAGGCTAGTTTTCCTACAACGCAATGAATATGATGCATTATTGTGTTATAGAAAAAAAAATATTACTGCATTTAGAATAAAGCATTGTTATTAAAAACAACTGGTCATAACTGTTTCATTAGCTCTCAAATCTCTAATTTCAACAAAAGGATTTTGTTTTCAAATACCTTTTTCAATTGTAAATACATCAATGTAATCTGCACTCATACAATCATGTTTAATAACTCAGGTAAATTATTTGTATACTGATATTGTTGCTAAGGTGGGCAAATTATTCACTTTTGTAACAGCAGTTTGAAAAGTTTTGTCACCATATTTTGTCGCTCAAATTACCATTAAAATACACAAAATAAATGCATACTGTGGCAGGGAGAGACAAAGACAAAATACAAAAGGGGAAGGTGAAACAAAAAGGGGCATGCTGAGGGAAATGCAGGTCAGGTTGTGCCACAAAGGGAAAGACCGGTTTGGCGTTTTAATAGTTTAATACTGAACAATTTCTAGAGAAAACTGGCATTTGAGTAATTGAACTTTTGACTCAAAACCTTCTAGTTACTGAACAACAACCCTTGCTATAATTTCCCTGTGGTAAAATACCTGACATGTCAGTGAGGCTTCTTTATTCTGAATCTAAAAAGAGATAGAATCTGTCTGATCTGAATCTAAAAAGAGAGAAAATCAGAGAAATCAGTCTTTGTCTTTGTGAGCTCTTTGGTGTAAAGACAACACTCATATTATTTACTATTACTATTTCCAGTAGCTTCTCCTTTAAATCTCTGAGTCAGCTTCAGTGGTTTTAAAGGAAACTGTCTTGCTTTAACAAGCACAGATCAATAAACTATTTAACCTTGAATGATGGGAGGAGCTGCTCATTTTTCTAGGTGTAGTGGAATGGAAAATATCTTTTGATTTGTGACACAAGCCATATACACGCACACACACACACACACACACACACACACACACGTCCAACAGAAAAAACAGCTTTAGAGTGTAAATATGCTGTTACTGCCTTGATAAATCAGGATGATGTATGCACAATATTATTTATGCCTTCACAAGACAAACTTGCAAATGACTCACTTCTAGAATACATTACTTCAGCTGGCTGTCTCACTTAGGTATGATCCAAATAGCTTTTCTGTTTAGAGAAAGCGTTGAGAATTTTCAATGTGCATCTACATCCTCCCAAGGCCTCAGTAAATCAGACTGTCAACCCAAATCAAATTAGGCAGATAGACTACAGCGATATGCCAGGCAGGTGGCTGGTCATCACTCTTCTTTGATGGGTAAATTACATTTGACAACCAAACAAGCTATAAATAGATACACACATATAGAGCAAGGTGTTTGATCTTGACAAATGAAAGATTACAAGATTACAAAGAGCAATTTGACAACAGACAGTAAATCATGCATTTTCTGTTTGACTCAAAGGTTTTGGACCTTACAGTGTTTGCTTTGTTGTGTAACCAGAAACCATAATTTGCTGTGCTGTGCGCAATGAGGGGAAGCCAGCTACAACATGCATTGATGAATTATGCACAAAGATCAGGAACATGCATTTAAGAAAGGGTCTATTTTGAATTAGTCAAGTCAAGTCAAGTCAAGTCACCTTTATTTATATAGCGCTTTTAACAATACAGATTGTGTCAAAGCAACTGTACAGCATTAATTAGGAAAATAGTGTGTCAATAATGCAAAGTGACAATAGTAAACACTCATTTTTCAGTTAAAGGCAGTTCATCATTGAATTCAGTGATTTCATCATCCAGCTCAGTTCAGTTTAAATAGTATCTGTGCAATCAAGTAAATGATATCGCTGAAAATGAAGTGTCCCCAACGAAGCAAGCCAGAGGCGACAGTGGCAAGGAACCAAAACTCCATCAGTGACAGAATGGAGAAAAAACCTTGGGAGAAACCAGGCTCAGTCGGGGGGCCAGTTCTCCTCTGGCCAGACAAAACCAGCAGTTCAATTCCAGGCTGCAGCAAAGTCACATTGTGCAGAGGACTCAACTGGCTCCTGTGGTCTTGGCCGTCTGAGACAAGGTCTTTACTGGGAATCTGTATCTGGGGCTCATCTAGTTGTCCTGGTCTCCGCTGACATTCAGGGCTGTAGAGGTCCTCTCTAGGTGCTGATCCACCATCTGGTCTGCCTCCCGAACAATGTTACGTAGGTTATTCCAGAGTTTGGGCGCTAAATAGGAGGAGGATCTGCCGCGCACAGTTATATATTAGGTATTAGGCTGATATTCTAGGTATTATCAAATTGCCAGAGTTTTGAGAACTCAGCGGACGTGGAGGACTATAATGTAACACAAGCTTGTTCAAATACTGAGGTGCTAAACCATTCAGGGCTTTATAAGTAATAAGCAAGATTTTAAAATCTAGGTCGTAATTTAGATATATTTTTGAGATGGAAAAATGCAGTTTTACAAATGCTAGAAACGTGGCTTTCTAAGGAAAGATTGTTGACTAAGTTAGTAATTATTGTTTATTGCATTCTTTACAACACTATACATCCCATATGTGGACTGTATCCTATTGTACTGCATGCAGTGTTGTGTATTGCATTGTATTTTCTATATTACTAATACATGCGGTACATTGATTTTTTTTTTGTGATATCATGAATAGCTGAAGTCAAATTTCTGGTGAGTATAACTTCCTTAGCCACCAGACGTGAATTGTGATTGTGAAGTTCTGCCCTCCCTTGATGAATGATACACACCTCAGTATCCTGCGAGGAGCTTCAGACACGGCGAGAGAAACGCTCAGCGCTCAGGAGAACTGAAGAGACAAAGCTGCCTCGCACACTCACTCTGAGGGTCCGAAGGACACGAACTGGATTAAATGGATGGATTTTTTATTTAATTCTCTTGAAACGAGCTCGATAACGCTGGAACGAGCGAGCTTTGGGTTTAGGAAGGAAACATACTGTAAATCTGACTGTCTGAGGCGCGTCCGGAGAAATCGATAACCATCATTTTGTCTTTAACACACAGGCTCCGAGCAACGTAATCTAGTTAAATTGCATATGTTCTGCTGCTGAGCAGACAGAGGTGGAGAAAAACCTCCCAGGTGTTGAGAAAGCATCTAGATTAGTTTTTGTACCCATCAGTTGTTGCGCAAATCGCTGGACGGAAGGATTCGCTCAGCTGTGTTCATCTGTGATGAGACTGACGAAAATCATCCACAACTTTGAGCTCGGGTTTGCGAAACTCAAATTAACTGATGAGTGAGGACAGACCGTGTGTTTCAGCACCCGAGCTGAAGGACAGCGCCTGTGGAGAGTTTCCTGCATCTCTGCTTTCAGCCCCAACGAGGAAACGTATATCGTTACACCGTTTCAGAAAACAAATGAACGATTGTTTTCCTTTAAACTACGCTTTATTCTGAAATGAAAGAACGCAGGTAATGAGAACAGAGGAAAAATCCCCGTATGGTGAAATATAGGTAAGACTATTGTCTTCTCTTCTTATTCTTTATATTTTCATTAGACCGGGGCTATCAATTTTTGCTGACTATTTCTCAGGGTACTGTAGGTTGAGTTTTGAAAGTCAATATGTGTTGACTACAAAAAAAAAAAAAAAAAAAAAAAACCTATTGAACATTTTCACGGTTACTGCCCAAGATACAGTACATTAATAACAGCTATAACCATAGAATCTGCTGTCCATTAACACTTTAACTTTCACTTTGTCTTTGGTACAAAAGCTATCTTCCACAAAATCGTAATGGTGTTACAGCAAAATGTACACAATGAATAATTACTGAGCAAAGGAAAATAATAAAACAGCAAATGAGGAAAAAGCCAACAAAATTTAAAATGGTAACACTTTATTTTACATTGTCCTCCTTGCTCATACTTACTATAGTAACAAATGTAAATTATGCATAATTAAAAGCAATTAATCTCAAACCTGACCCAAAATCTTTAGTAAGTACAGTTTGTTTGGTAATCTTACACACTGCTTATTTGAGTAATTACACTATATCAGGGATATCTTAAAATGAAGTGTAACCTATAAAGCAACTGTGTTGGCAAAATTCTAATTATTCATCTAATATTACTATAAAACACGTGAAAACTGACATCAGCCTTTCAGTTAAAATCTACATTGTAATGTTGACTTTTGTTGAAATGTAGCCAGTGTGTTTTGTGTTAACTTGTTTAACCACCAGCAATTACACAAATGTAATGATTTAGGATTTTTTTTTTTATTTTTTTTTAAAAAGCAAGAGAAAACATTTTTTATTTGAGAAAACTTTTTATTTGAGTTCTGAGTCAAAAGTTGCTACATTAATTACTGAGATAAAGCTTACGTGACAACGTATTCATATGACAACCAGCACTGGTCTTTTTTATGCTTTTGTTTTTACTTATAAAATCTTCATTCAGTGAAAAGGTCATGACAGGTCTAATACACTGCTAAAATATCAGACAGTCAAGTTAGCTTCACTTCTGTCTCTGCAGGATAAAATGTCTGCTCTTCGTAAGAAATTTGGAAGCAACTATCAGGTAGTGACCACCACATCTTCCAGCCATCAGAAAGACAAGAGGAGGAAACGGCAGCGATTTGTCGACAAGAATGGACGATGTAACATCCAGCATGGAAACCTGGGTGGGGAGACCAGCAGATATCTCTCAGACTTATTCACAACTTTAGTAGACCTCAAATGGCGATGGAATCTCTTCATCTTCATCCTCACATACACAGTAGCCTGGTTATTCATGGCTTTGATGTGGTGGGTCATCGCATACATCAGAGGTGACCTGTACCGAACCCACGATGAGAAGTACACACCATGCGTGGCCAACGTCTATAACTTTCCCTCTGCTTTCCTGTTCTTCATTGAGACAGAGGCCACTATAGGATATGGCCACAGATACATCACTGATAAATGTCCAGAAGGAATCATTCTCTTCCTGTTTCAGTCCATCTTGGGCTCCATAGTGGATGCCTTTTTAATAGGCTGTATGTTTATCAAGATGTCTCAACCCAAGAAGAGGGCAGAGACTCTGATGTTTAGTGAAAACGCAGCCATCTCCATGCGCGACGGCAAACTCACGCTGATGTTCAGGGTGGGAAATCTACGCAACAGCCACATGGTTTCAGCCCAGATCCGGTGTAAATTGCTCAAGGTAAGGGTCTGCCTTTTGTCCACTTATAGAGTTTATGGGTTACACTTTATTTTTACAGTGTCCTTCTTACAGTGTAATTATAATTTAAGTACTGAGTAATATTAATTAACTACATGTACTTACTGTATGGTTAGGATGAGGGTTTGGTTTACACATGTAAAAATCTTTTGTTTTCTATACATGTTTACGTTAGTATTATTGAAAAATTATTAAAGGGATAGTTCACCCCAAAATGAAAATTATGTCATCATTTAATTACCCTTATGATGTTCTAAACCTGTCAAGCCAATTTATTTATATAACACTTTATACAATACAGAATGTTTCAAAGCAACTTCACAGTAATAAGCAAGAAAATAATAGTATTAATGTTGTAAAGTTCTTCAGTTACAAAATGTTTACAATTCAGCTATAAAGCATCTCTAAAAAAGACAATAGTGCTATTATTCAGCTTAATTTAGGTCCTGTAACTTGAAACCTGTGTGACTATCTTCCGTGAAACATAACAAAAGATATTTTGAAGAATGCTGGTAATCAAACAGTTTTGGCACCCGTAGTCTTCCATTGTTTTTTTGTTTTGTTTTTTTGCCTAAACTATGGAAGTCAATAGGAACCAAAACTGTTTGGTTACTAACATTCTTCAAAATACCTTCTATTATGTTCCATAGAGGGAAAACAGTCATACAGGTTTGCAACGACATGAGTGTGAGCAAATTATGACATATTTTTAATTTTGGGGGGCATATATTTTAAAACATCCATACCTACCATTGCTTTCTACAGCTGCTTAACTTTGTTAATATTATTACTGTTGAATATTTAAATAAAATATGTGTAACATGGGCACTGTAATGGAAAGTGTTATCCTGCCCTCTGTTTATTGACAGACTCAGCTAGTGCTTGGTTGTGAATCATGACATTCTGTCATTTCATTCAAAATAGTTAAAATAAAAGAGAGCGAGAAATAACCTTATTTCTGTCATGACAACTCTCAGAGGGATTGGCATGGTAATGTACATGACAATGTTAATGTATTTGGTCTTGGCGGAATAGATCTGCTACGCTGCTGCTGCTGCTGCGGCAGAGCAAGTACAGAGAATTGCTACTGCCAATAATCTACAAAATGCTGCTGTGAGCATGTAAGAAATACTGCTGCTGCACATATAACATATATGAATAACCCCCATATAGCATACATGAATCACCCCGTAGCAGATCTATACAGGTGGAGCTGGGGAAGGTGGAGGGTTTCTGAAGTGCGCTGCCAACTGCTAAAGCAAACAAAAGCCAGGTATTTGAATACTGAGCAGCAAGCTCATTGGCTACCGACACAGGAGAAAACCAATCAGCTGCCATGTGACAATGATGTCACCAGGTCAGATTGAGGTAGACCTATCGGACTGCGCCATCTAGAGTTTCATGCCAGAACTCTGTATTTCATTTAAATGTTAAAGATGTCAATTATAACAGCATAAGAAACTGTTCAAACGTTAATCAGAAAACAGATTCTCAAGCCCAATGGCTGCCTTAATTCTGTGTAGGCCTATATTTACTTAAATATAGGCCTACACAGAATCAAGACAGCCATTGCTAGATTTCTTTATTGCATACTTTGAGCTTTAATTTGATGTCCTACCTGTCTGTCCTTTGATGCCTGACTGTCTATCCTCACAGCTCAATTCACCGTACAGTGTCTAAAGCAATTTTTACGCCCCATCTCCGCTCTTTTCGCTTCTGCAGTCCCGACAGACACCCGAGGGCGAGTTCCTCCCTCTGGATCAGCTGGAGCTGGATGTGGGCTTTAGCACTGGAGCGGACCAACTCTTTCTTGTGTCACCACTTACAATCTGTCATGTGATTGACACCAAGAGCCCCTTCTATGAGCTCTCACAGGGATCCATGCAGACTGAACAGTTCGAAATAGTTGTGATTTTGGAGGGCATTGTTGAAACGACCGGTAAGTTATCCTATCTGCTATTTTTAATCATACATTGTCTTAAGCCTGGGTTGCCGTGATAAGTACATTTTGATGCTAAGTCTGTCCTTTGAAAGTTAAAAGAATAGTTTTAGTTTAAGAATTTTCTGAAAATGTACTGACCCTCAAGTCATCCAAGATGTAGATGAGTTTGTTTCTTCATCAGAACAGATTTGGAGAAATGTAGCATTACATCACTTGCTCATCAGTGGATCCTCTGCAGTGAATGGGTGCCGTGCCGTCAGAATGAGAGTCCAAACAGCTGATAAAAACATCATAATAATCCACAAGTAATCCACACCACTTCAGCCCATCAATTAAAATTGTGTGAACCGGACAGCCGCATGTTTGTAATAACCAAATATGTATTTAACTTCAACAGTTTTTAACTTCAAATTTAAATTGAAAAGTCATCTTGCCTGAATCCGGAGAGAAATATGCACAGAGCAAGCAGTTTACAAGAAACAGTGCAAAAACATTCTAAACAAATAACCAGTAGATTTTAATGTGAGAAGACAACAGGGGGATGGACTTCACTGGAGGAAGCATTATTCTGAATTAAGGGCTGATATTTTGGCCAGAAGAGACAGTTTAAAGTTAAAACGCTCACACTTTTGGGGATTCTCACTATTAACTCACTATTAACTATGATTTTGCCTCAGTAAACTCTTAATAATTTTCTGCTTATTAATAGTTAGTAAGGTAGTTGTTAATTTTAAGTATTGGTAGGATTAAGGGATCTAAAATATGATAATGCAGAATAAAATCAGAATCAGAATCAGAATCAGAATGAGCTTTATTGCCAGGTATGTTTACACATACGAGGAATTTGTTTTCGTTACAGAAGCTTCCACAGTGTAACAGAATGACAGTGACAGAACAAAAAAACACAGATAATAAAAAATAGAACAAGTAAATAAGGAATAAAAATATATAAATTCGGAGGCAGCCATCAGCGTCGGCGCCATCTTATCAACCATTATAAAACATTAATATGTGATTTATAAGTACTAATAAACAGACAGTATACTAGATTTTATTAGCTGTTTGGACTCTCATTCTGACGGCAACCAGAGGATCCATTGGTGAGCAAGTGCTACATTTCTCAAAATCTGTTCTGATGAAGAAACAAAGTCATCTACATCTTGGATGGCCTGAGGGTGAGTAATTGTCAACAAATTTTCATTTTTGGGTGAACTATTCCTTTAAGAAAACACTCTCTTAGCTGTGTCTTTGTCTTTAGGCCCAGCGGCATGAGTCAAGCGGAACTTTGCACAGCCCCTCCGCAGGTGTCCAAACACACGGTCCAGCAATTCGTCTCTGGTGAAACTGATTGCAGGGATATAACTAAAGACAGGACAAACTAACAAAAACATAAAAACAACTGCGGAGCACGCCACGGAGGCAGCCATCAGCGTCGGCGCCATCTTATCAACCATTATAAAACATTAATATGTGATTTATAAGTACTAATAAACAGACAGTATACTAGATTTTATTAGCTGTTTGGACTCTCATTCTGACGGCAACCAGAGGATCCATTGGTGAGCAAGTGCTACATTTCTCAAAATCTGTTCTGATGAAGAAACAAAGTCATCTACATCTTGGATGGACTGAGGGTGAGTACATTTTGAGCACGTTTAGATTTTTGGGTGATTTATTCCTTTAAAAAAAACAGTGTATGCACTAGAAAAGGGGACATTGTACTGTTTCTTCATTTAGAAAGATACCACATCTTGTTAAGGTGAGTTACTAAACTAGAAGGCATGGGGTATCTCACTGGCCTTGAAGTGCACATAATTGATTGTGTTATATTGATCAGCAATGAAGTATAATTGTAAACATGCTGTTTGGGGAGGTTACAGTGTCAGTGTGTATCCCTAAAAAAGATAAACATATTACACAGTGGGCATAAACACATAACAAAAATCTGCATCTTACTGTACAAAGATAGTAAAGGCAGTTAAAAGGGCCTTTAACCCAATTTCTGGTTCAACAGACAGTCCCGTCCCAAACTCAAAAGTTCCATCATTACCAACAGTTTACCAATTTGATGTTTCCAGAAGCCATAACATTTGTCATAACAGCATTGCAAGGTTGCATGGATGGAACTACAACTCTCCCTCTGTTTTAGAAGCATAGTTTCTGGTAGACAAGTACAGTACACATAGATTAATAAAAAAAAAAAAAAAGCAATATAGTGAAAGTAGTAGTTATTTGTAATTAGAAATAGATGTGAAGAGGAAATTCCATAATTGAACCTTACTGCTCAAAAGCAAGTCTGGACTTGTAAATATTATTCAACCTACTATCATAGAAGTCTAATCCGCAACATCTCAGACATCACTTTCTTTCCAGCATTTCTGCTGGACACTCATGTGGCATGATTACAATACAACGTTAATAACTGATGAACAGTGGAAGTACCGAATCCCAAGACTCCAGTTTTCTGGTGGCTGTAAAACTGTTTCTATGGCAACCCACTTTGAATCCCCCCCTCCCCGCTCCTTTGTGTTTCCATGCAGCCTTTGAATGTATGATTATTACGAAGCCCTGAAAAGTGTGTGCAAAGCACTTTTCTACAGTCTGAACAGAATAACCTAAAAAGAAATAAGTTATTTCAAAATGGACAAATATTGAGTATTAATAACTCTGCCCACTTGGCAGATTAACAGATGTGTTAGCTCCTCCTTGTGTCATTTCCAAATGTAAGTTTTTAAATATTTTTTGTTTATTTTTGTGAGTAAATATTGTGCAATAAAATGTCCACTTAATTTCGGCGCACAGTATACAGTATGTGTATCTCAAAATAGTGATATATATTAGTCTGTAGCACAAATATACATCAGCCAAGCTAATATCTGCTCTCTAGGCATTAGCATTGAATGCTGAAAATATATATTTCAGACAGCCACTATTAACATTGGTGTGATCCATGGGATCC
Source organism: Sinocyclocheilus anshuiensis (assembly GCF_001515605.1). Taxonomy (NCBI): domain Eukaryota; kingdom Metazoa; phylum Chordata; class Actinopteri; order Cypriniformes; family Cyprinidae; genus Sinocyclocheilus; species Sinocyclocheilus anshuiensis. Next base: position 2,448,501 of record NW_015554266.1, read on the forward strand.
TTTTTTTTTTTTAAGGATAGGTCTATTTTGAGAGCTCCTAGTTCACTCAGCAAATATTCCTGAATAGGTCTGACACAACAATAAAAAACTTCAGAGGTAGATTTTTTGTGCCTGTCATGGTGATTTGTGAGATTTTGTCAGTGAATGCAGTATCTCTCCAGTAGTCTGAAGCTTTAAAATAAAACTACACAAACTATTTTAAATGTCATGAAAAATGATCTGTCCAGACCTTGAAGGCTGTCACTGATAAAGCCTATACTAAAGACTTCCCAGTGAAATTAAGCTTTTTTAAAATATAAGTTGTGTAAAGTTCAGGGAATTTACAAGAACACCTTTCTGTGACTGTCATTTTTGAAGTTGAGCTGCCTACAGTTGTATTGCTAGCTAAATTGTCACTGCAGGTTACTAGTTAAGGCTTAGTGTAAACACATTTGATGTTATTCCTCATTTTATTTTTGTCCAGCTGGGGTCCACTTAAAGTTAGTCAAGACTTTTTCATTCATCCTTTAATAACTGCTTTAGTGCAAATGTTCAATTCAAACTGTTGACAGGCTGAAATTATCAAGTATTTTATTAAAAATAATCTGCAATAAACCGCAACTCATTCTCATTATGGAAATGCAGGTGCTACACACAGTCAGAAACAGTACAAGGTTTGTTAAACTTGACCACATTGTACTCTTTTCTATTCACCTTGATATTTTGGTGGTATTTGATTTCCTATCCCATTGAAGAAAAACTCTAATTCTATTAGTTTCAAAGTTTGTTATTTATACACCAACATCTCTCTTAATATGTTCATAACAGATCAGCTCAGTTGAAATACTGTTGACTGTTACACAGCTAATTAGATTCAGAACATGTAAACAAACACTCGGAAACAGAGACAGAGACAGAGAGAAAGAGAGAGAGAGAGAGCGACAGAGAGAGACAGAGAGAGAGAGAGAGAGAGAGAGAGAGCGACAGAGAGAGAGAGAGAGAGAGAGAGAGCGCGAGAGAGAGAGAGAGAGAGAGAGAGAGCGACAGAGAGAGACAGAGAGAGAGAGGGCCAAATTCACATGCATAAAACCTAATTGACGTGCACAAAAAAAGAAAATAAATAATAAAATAGAATAAAATAAAATAAATAAAAATGAATGAATGAATAAAAAAATCACATGCACGAAAAAAATATGTATATTTGCTAAATCAATTCACATGCACAAAATAAAAAAGTGCATATTCATTAAAAAGTACATATTCATATTCTCTTGTGTGTGTAAACACACTTGGCAATAAAGCTCTTTCTGATCTGATTCTGATAAAATAAGTTTCACACAGCAAAATGATTAACAGATGTACAACTGTGCACCAAAAGGTTTGAATGTTTAAAATGTATGAGTTTATTAGTGAATCTGAATTTGCATACCTTCATCTGTGTGTGAACTGCCTTGAATGTGTGTGTATGTAATTTTATATTCCAGAGGTTCATAGTGTTTTAATAGTCTCATCCTCAGCTGCAATGTCCACTCATGGTCTTTCTGATGCACAATTTATACAAAAGCTACCCGAAATCACAAGTGCAGGTTAATAAGCACTTCTGAGAAGAATGACTCATCGTAACTGATCAACATCAACGTATATTATAGCTTTACAAAATTTTTAATATACAGAATCAAGCAGCAATTAAAATTAAGGAATTTTCTGAATAGATTTTTAATTATTTATTTTTGTAAAGATGTTTTACCTTTGTTTTGAATTTTGCACTTCATTTACTGCTGCACCTTATCATTGTTTTGATAGTATTTCAATTTTTTTTAGATTTGGAATTTATTGAAATGTAGCAAATTGCTGTCTCATTCAGTTTTGGATTAGTGGACCAGTTTTGAAAAGCGTATGTAAAATGTGCAAACTGGCCTGTAGGTACATCGAGTTTTGCCAGTGATTGTAAGAAAAGTATTCATGTACTTTAGTAGTCATTAAACATTTTTTTTTATGCCAGACAATGATACATGATGCACATTTTAGTCCAAAAATACTGCTGTTGTACTCACTGTTTTATTTTATTTTTTTTTAAGCGACCTAAGTATTGATAAATTGGTCCTAGCGATTAGAAAAACAAAAAAAAAAACTAATATATCTAGCTGTAAAGAATACAGACATTTTTATGAATTAATAATGTTTTACTAAATTAAGAGTCAGTTCAGATGGCTGTGTTAATTGTTTTGAGAGCACTGACCTTCGTGTAAAGATAATTAAGAAGAAAAGTAATCTGGTACGAAAGTTATAAATACAGTGAAAACGAGTCTGACGTTCTTCAGCTTATTGGTTCTGTGACAGGCTCTGGGTTCTATTGAAAACAAACATCTTTTATCCATGTGTTTCTTTTCTTGGATTATAATATTGTGTCCTTCTCAGCACAATCATGCATGAATGTGTCTGCATCCATGGCTGTTTGTTTGTATTTTCCATTAAACATATCCCAGCATTTTGTGTCCCTGTCCAACATTATCATTTAATGTGGAGGATTTCCCGCTTATTTTCTCTGTGAAGGATATTGATGTTTTTGTGGAAGGATGCAGCCCGCAGCAAAATCCCTTCCCTTCATAAAGAATAATCAAAATCCTCCTAAATGCAGAGTGTAAATTTAGCCCTGCACTGAGATCAGTCTGATAAAGACCTTCATAAATACAAACTGTAAGCTTTGAGCTTTGCTCAGCTGTTCTGCAACCAGTGATTAGGAGTTATATAAATGATGAAACCAATAGGCGCAATGTACCACATTGTGCTAGCAAAACCATAGCCTGAGCTATGGATATGCTGAAATGAGCTAGTGACCCTTGAGTGCATACACTGTAAAACCTAATCAGCTAGGATAAATCATTTAATTTGAGGAAACCGATTTCCTCAATCCATTTAAGTTTAGAAACCAGTTGAAATTAGTAGGGGAGAGTGGGGTAAGATGAGCCTTTTTTTTTTTTTTTTTACTTATGTAGTCTTCAAGATAAGGGAAAATTAGGCAGAAGTACAATGAAAGTATCTAATTTCAGGATGTTTATTATTATTTTAAACGATCAAAATTTATCTATGACAAAGGGTTCTAAAAACATGGCTTCTAATAAAAAAGTGTTCCTGTGTCTCAATTTGCCCCAGGTTAGGGTAAGTTGATCCAAGTCAGTGGGTAAGATGCACCCATCTGGGTGAAAACTGATCATCTGACTGAATCTGATTCATTTCCATGTAAATCATTTACCTCTTTTAAAAACGAATTTAATAATCAAATTTCATTTTACAAACAGTCACATTTCTTGTCTTAACGCTAACTTAAACAACATAAAACCAACCAAATGAAGTTTAAATTTCATGCATTCGTGCACTATTCTCCACATATTTGCGCGATCTGAACCCTAAACACGTTTTGTCAAAAAAGCCGGTTTTGTTCACTTTCAAGGCATCACGAGTGAGATGGTCCTCACTGCAGAACACAAGATCCAGGGGGCGAGGTTGGATCCAGATCCAACTCCTCCCACCTTACATATACCTAAACCTACCCGTCTCCAGCCCCTGATCCCTAAACCCACCCATCTCCACCCCTAAACCTACCATCTCCACCCCCTAGATATGGATCCAACCACGCCCCCTGGATCTTTGTTCTGCAGTGAGGGGCTACTGTCGCGAGTTCACGTTTTACTGCAGAAGCCGACAAGCGCCCTTGTTGTTTTTAAATAGAAGCCGATAAGTCCATTTTAGCGAATCGGCGCGCTGTATCCAGGTCAATATTAAAAAAGAAAGAAAGAAAGAAAGAAAGGAAAGATGGATGATGGATGGATGAATAAATACTTAATTTGAATGATCTTTCAGTAATATTTAAGTGAAACTTGTTTAATTTGGTACGGCTTACTGTCACTGGATATTGGATTTACAGTATTTCATATTACAGACTGACTACATACTATTTCAATCATTTTTTTTTTCTAACACATTTAGCTTCAACTCCAATTGTTGTTTTAGACAGTCTGTGGTGTCCCAGACCCTAAAACAGCTGGCCATGCTGAAGAATTAACAGGCCCTAACTGACATAACAATGGAGACACCTGAGCAGAGCAGTGTGTTGTGTTGTGTTGTGTTGTGTGTTTTGTGTGTGTGTGTCATTTCTTAAATGAAAATGGCTGGGTTATTGTGTCTTTAGGGATTTGCCATGGCTGGGCTGAATGGTGATAAATTATTTGAGGGTCTGGAGTGGTGCATAACCCCATGTGAACCCTGTTTGGTGAGGAAAAATATTTTTCAAGGATCTGTCATACACAGAAAGAGAGAAAGAGAAATAATTGGCTTAGCAGTGCAGCTGATGTTGTTCTGTTGTATAAATGATTTGTTCTGTACAGAGTTCAGGGACAGGCTCATGGGGTTTTACAGTCATAAATGTTGCAATTAGCCCACCTGCATTGAACACATCTGAACAATCAGTAATTCGCCAAAAAGCAACAACCTTTTATGATCTCTATCCGGCAAAAAAATTACAATAATGAACACACTTACAAACATACACAATTTACAGACAATACAGTAGCAAGGCGGAAACCATTCCTCACATTAAAAAGCACAAAAGTTCGTTTCACATTTGTAGTACCGGGATGATCGTCAAGAATTAAAAAAAATGTCTTATGGACAGCTGAATCAAAAAAGTTTTTTTTTTTTTTTTGGTAGAAATTAAGACGCCCTGCTCTGCCTGCACTGCCATGGCTCCCCGATCTGCCTGCTCCGCCATGGCCCCCCGATCTGCCTGCACCACCATGGCCCCCCGCTCTGCCTGCACCGCCATGGCCCCCCGCTCTGCCTGCTCCGCCATGGCTCCCTGCTTTGCCTGTTCCGCTTCATGGGCCTGGCCCTCCGTCCCTCCCCCAGTTCCGCCTGCACTCCACCACCCTCCTGGACTTGTTGGGTTTTGGTTGTGTTTGTTTGGGCATCTGGAGCCGCCCTTAGAGGGGGGGGATATGTAATGTGGTGTTTTGGGTGTGTTTCTTGTTCATGTTTTCATGTCTTTTATTTTGGAGTTTAATCATGGTCCCTGTTTGTGTCATGCTTCCCTTGCCCTCATGTATTCATGCCATTGGTTCCTCTGTTCATTGTGTCATGTTCTGATTGGTTGTCTTAGTCATGTGTCTTGTTTCCCATTGGTTTGTTCATGTCATGTGACCCTCCTTGTTTGCTATAAGTAGCCATCATGTTCCCATTGTGTCTTGTCGTGTATTGAAGTTGTAACCCGCTGTCAGTGAGTCTAGTCTGTTCTAGTCAAGTCTGTTCATGCCTCGTCAAGTCTGTGTATCTAGTCTTCGTCTGTTTGGATTATGTTTGGATGTTTGGATCACCTGTAAATAAACTGCACTTGGGTGCTTCACTACACTCGCCTTCAGTGGACTGATTCGTTACACTCACCTGATAGCTTGGATTTGTTATAGTAATTGCACGTAACCCATGATGTTTTCATGGTCTCTGAAAAAAAATTAAAAAAAATAAATAAATAAATTCTTAGCAAAAAACAAAACAAACAAAAACTCTTACAACCTCTTATATCTAATCTGTGTTAGATATAAAAGTCTAAGATCAGGCTTATAACAAACTGATATTAATTTCTCTGGCATTCTTGGTCATGGATTACTTGATGACTATCACATGAATGTCTATATTGCCCCCTGGTCAAAACTGTAGCTTGTATGTTTGGGTCTTCAGTACTATTGATTGATTGTGTTTGAACATATGGGTTCATGAACATTTTGCTGGTTGGAGTGGCTCCTTGTGAGGTGATCCTCTGGGAAAGACACTTGCTATTTCTGTCCCATTGTTATGCTATGCCTGTCAGAGCCCTGGAAAAGCCTTCGTAAAAAACGAAAAGGAATGCTCTTTTCACTCCTTTTCTCCGACCTCACTTGATCTACAACCTCATTTATTCTGTCTCGCTCTACCTATCCCAGTGACACCCCACATACACATCTCTTCTCTCTTCTTCAGCTTTACTTAAATGGAAAAGAAAACCACTCCAATAAAAAAAGTGTTTGGTTTGAAGGTGCTGGAATCAATAGACTGATTGAAGGAGTAACAAATAATTCTTTAGATGTTCCTTCCTAATGTTAATAATGTTCAGTTTATATACAGTAGTTTCTGTCCTGCTGTGCTAAAAAAGGACATGGGAGTGAATTTATATCATGATGGTGTCATAACAAAAATGGGAAAACATCCTGCAGCTCTGCTGAAGTATGGGTCTGTATATTATCAAAGGAAGTTTTTGATGAGACACATTAGGCAGAGTCGCATTTTGCTCATCTCTTGAGAGCAACACAGTAGATTACGTAAAGTCAGATCTAGATTTGTCATTGCAGATGAATCTACAGAGCAAACACTACTGAAGCCAGTGTATATTGCCATTCACAACCTATTTTACTTCAGTAATCTGTTGTACAGTATTTCCGAGTGAAACAGGCTTAACAATGAGAAAGAAATGTAGGATGGGAGTTAATTTTATTCAATTAAGAATGAATTAGAGTTTGAAAAGTATAAATAGTCTAAATGTCATCTAAAAAAAATACAGAGATGACAGGATGGATTTTTATTTTACATGTCAGGCACCTTTTTCCTCTCCTTTCATACAACTGTAATGACAACAATATTGTATGTTACAGTTGTTATTGTTAGTCTTTTTTTTTTTTTCCAATAAATGACCAATAATATTTCAGGCACCATCAGCTCAAGCCCAGCAGCAAGTCCTATTATTGAAATGTACTGATGTTTCTTAGACTTTCACTTGTTATGCTTTCAAATTTTATTCCACATGAATGTATTTTCTTAAAAAATCCTTTTTAGTAACATTTTCTATGAAGCCCATATTTATAAAACATTATAATGGTATTAATAAGACATTATAATGAATTAATAATGCATTATAAAAAACCTTATAAATATGCTGTATCATCTCATAAATAATCATAAGAACAGTTGTAATGTTTTATAATACTTATTTGTGGTTATAGCTATTAAGAGTAACACACAATGTACATGTTGTATCCACTTAAGCTACAAAGAATTATATTTCCCATATTTCCCATATCCAATATGGCACTGGTACCTATGTAACCTGTATCTACTAGAACCGAATCAGAACGCAGATGTCGGTGCCTCATTTCGGTGCCACGCCTGAGCGATCTATCGAAATATTTGTCCTCTGGTTCTCCGAAACGGACATAAGAAGCATCATCACCGGCACCGCACGTGAAAATAAAGTTCCCGACTGAGAAAATGCACGGGAACGCAAGTCGGAAAGTTCTAATAATACAAATCCAACAAATCTTTGTAGTAACACGAGTGTCCATGTTGTTTTCACATTCCGACTTAAAAGCACAACTCGGGAAATGAGAGCATCCGAGCGCGTGAATGCAGTTATTACACTTGCTCTGATGGCAGCAGGTAGCCTTCCGTTAACTAAGCTAAACATGCTTAAATTAAAATGCCTAAAGCTAAACTTCCCTTGTATTCACATTTCTAAACTTGTTGTCCAACAAAAGAGAACATTATAACGTTTTTACTCCACAACACCAGTCAAACGCTTCCTTCTGTGATCTGATGTGGCTTCTTGTCACAGAATGAGGCAGAAAATATGTTCCATAGGCTACTGTAAAAAGAATACATTAGATTAGCAATGGATTATAAATATGCTAAATTATTATGAAAATACCAGAGTTGGCTTGAATAACACAGATAAACTATATTGTCGCAGTCGAGTGTTTATTGTCTTTGTTTTATCATTCAAAACGTTTATATATTCTGTTTACTCAGTTACAGCTATAATAGCAATGCCTTTGTCCATATTAGGGATTTCCTGCAGGGTCATGAGTTCCGCTACTTCTATGATTGGATATGTGGATTTTCTGTGCGAGGGCACCCTCTGGCGTCCAGTATGAATGAAACAGACATCGTGTGTTTATAGTGCTAATGGCCAATCCATCATTTTTTAGAAAAAAACCCAAACGATACCCAACCCTAGTTATAATGTATTATAAGTCTAATAACTTGCCATTGTTTAAGATCTGCAAGATAACTTAGTACATCTGTTTAGTTTCTACTGTAAAATGGCAAATACAAAGTCTTCATGAAAACATCCAAAAGGCTTTATAATGTGGTCTTATTATTTATAAGTGGTCTTTGTCTGCATTACCTAAAGTAACTTCACTTTACTTAAAGCAGACAAAGACCACTTAATAATAATAATAATAATAATAATAATAATAATAATAATAATAATTTTCTCAAACAGGTATAAAATCAGATATCAGATCAGATGAATGTGTTCACATTTGATTTGAACTATATTTATTGTAATATCAGTATGGTTATTTTGATGGTACCTTTTAGACAACTGTTGATAAGTAACTTTGCAACTACATGTCAACTAGCAGTCATTGGAGTATTAGTAGTATGTCTGCTAAATATTAATATATTAAATATAAATATAAACACTTTATTTTGATGGTTCCCCAACTGACTATAAGCAACTTTGCAAGTACGTCAACTTATTTTACCAACCCTAACCTTAACCTAAGTCTACTAATACTCTAAATGAGAGTTAATTGTCATGTAGTTGCAAAGTTGCTTATAGTCAATAGACTAAGGGGACCATCAAAAAAAAAAAAAAAAAACCCGCACATTGCCTTTTTTTTTTTTTTTTCATTTGAAAGTATTACAACTGATCTTAAACTAGCGAACAGCAAAATTAACATTAACCTCAGATGAAACACTCAACCACTCCTAAGCTCTCCCAAGATGTAGTAAGATACTGTGCAGATCTTAAATAAACTATGTCATGATATGAGATAATCCATTATAAATTAAGTGGATTTAATGTGGTATTAATCGTGTGTTATAAATTATCATACTCTTAAAAGTTATAACCACAAATGTGTAAGTATTACAATATATTATAATTGTTGTTATGATTATTTATGAGATTATACAAAATATAATAAGGTTTTTTATAATGCATTATGCATTCATTATAATGCCTTAAGAACACCCTTATAATGTATTGTAAATACTGGCTTCATAGAAAGTGTTACCACCTTTTTTTTCTTAAAATGTATTTTGATGTACAATTTTCAGCTTTTTTATTATTTTTTTTATTTTCATATTCATTTGGTCTTAAAATATTTGGAATATACACCTGCATTTATATGGACACTGCCTTATATTTTGTGTGTAATTGATGGAATGTCCTGATAACATACTCGGTTCCCAGAGATATGGGAACGAGTACTGCGTCTGCTAAAGAAGCTATGGGAAAAAGCCTTTTTTCTCCTGAACTGAAACCTTTTTCAATCACTCAGTGAAACTGCACGACCATTGGTTCGTGCAGTGTATAAAAAAAAGCGAACCAACGAACCTATGGTGACAAAGGCCGCCAGAGCCTGCCAGAATGGGCGGGGTCATCTGGCTATATAAGCGGGCGTTCGCCACAGGATTCTCAGGTTACTTCGACTGAAGCAACGATTGAGTCGTGCGGCTACATAGCACGGCTAGCAACGCAGTACTCGTTCCCGTATCTCAGGGAACCGAGGTTACGTTAGTAACCGAGTACATTCCTACCGATACTTCACTCGTACTGCGTCTACTAAAGATGCTATGGGAACACAGTACATTCACGCCGCGCTAAGGTAGAGGAACGACTATATAAGTATTATAACTTCCATAAGCAAGCAATGCCCATAGGGAAGTTAACAATAACCCAAGTCTAAAACAGGCTGAACTCCCTGAGGTCACACCCGGCCTGGTTAATCGTTCCAGAGTACTCATGCAACTTCAGCTCCCCAGGGGTCGAGAGCTGACAAGTAAACTAATACCAGAAAGCTTGAGCGTGATACGGTCAAGGGCTCTTTGTCAGACTTGTTTGCGTAAAGCAGCGCGTGTCTCTTCAAGCAGAAAGGACCCTGGCCTGCAAGGCCGGGACTTCCAGGTTATAAAACCTAGCAAATATGGACGCCGAGGCCCAGCCAGCCGCCTCACAAATGTCCGCAATGGACACACTGCTAGACCATGCCCAAGACGAGGCGATGCCTCTGGTGGAATGGGCTTGTACTCCGATGGGACATTGTAGGCCCAAGGAAGATTACGCTAGTGTGATTGCGTCTACTATCCAGCTAGAGAGTCTTTGCTTCGTGACCGGATGCCCTTTGGTGCGGTTACCGAAGATAACAAAGAGTTGTTCCGACCGTCTGAAGGGGGCGGAAGGCTCAATGTAAATTCTTAGAGCTCTGACGGGGCAGAGCAGGGATAACTCTCTGTCCACTTCAGAGGGAGGAAGCGCAGAGAGCGCAATGACCTGTGCTCTCAATGGAGTGGAGAGCACCTTGGGTACGTAACCATGCCTTGGTTTCAGGATGACCTTAGAGTCATTAGGCCCAAATTCCAGGCAGGCAGGGCTAATGGAAAGCGTCTGAAGTTCTCCTTATTCGCTTTACCAATGCTAGTGCCAGAAGCAGAGCAGTCTTCAGTTACAGTGACCGAAGGTTGGTAGACTGTAGCTACTCAAAAGGGGGGCCCTTCATGGCCCTCAGCACAGTGGGCAGATCCTATGAAGGGACAGTGAGGGGATGAGGCAGATTCAGCCTCCTGGCGCCCCTCAAGAAGTGGACAACCGCGCTGTTCCTTCCCACCGATTGGCCCACAATAGGGGCATGAGAGGCCGCTATAGCCACTACATAAACCTTGAGAGTGGATGGGGAGCGTCCCTTATCCAGCAGCTCTTGCAGTAATGACAACACCACTGATAGAATGGAGGTAGAAGGGTCTTCACCGCAGTTTAGGAACCAAGTGGAGAAAATAGACCACTTAAGAGCATAGAGGCATCTCGTAGACGGGGCTCTAGCCTCCAAAATCGTGTTTAAAACTCGCTCTGGGAGGCTTGAAGGCTCCCGTTGAGCAGCCAGAGGTGTAGGGCCCACAAATCGGGTCGAGGGTGCCATATTTTCCCGTCTGCTTGATAGAGGAGATCTTTTCTCAACGGAATGGGCCAAGGGGCCGCTACCAACAGCTGAGTCAGCTCTGATAGCCACAGTTGGTTCTTCCAGAGAGTGGCCACCAGGAGAACCTTGTGTCTCTGTTCCCTGATTCGCCTGATTACCTGTGGGATAAGGGCGATTGGGGGAAATGCATAAAGAAGGAGGTTGGGCCAATCGTGGCGTCCCTGGTCTTTGAATAATAAATTGGGCAGTGAGAGTTGTCTTCTGAGGCGAAGAGGTCTACCTCGGCCTCGCAGAAGATCTCCCAGATTCTCTGAACCGTCTGTGGATGGAGCGTCCACTCCTCTGAGGGAACATTGCTCCTTGATAACATGTCCGCTCCTTGATTCAGTTTGCCCGGTGTATGCACCGCTCTCAGCGAGCGCAGGTTGAGTTGAGCCCATTCCAGAAGGTGCTCTACCAGAATGAACAGGCGCTTCGAGGAGACAAAATCGTGTTTAAAACTCGCTCTGGGAGGCTTGAAGGTTTTCGTGTAGGACCCACAAATCGGGCCGAAGGTGCCATATTGTCCCGTCTGCTTGAGAGAGGAGATCTCGTCTCAGCGGAATGGGCCAAGGGGCCGCTACCAACAGCTGAGTCAGCTCTGATAGCCACAGTTGGTTCTTCCAGAGAGGGGCCACCAGGAGAACCTTGTGTCTCTGTTCCCTGATTCGCCTGATTACCTGTGGGATAAGGGCGATTGGGGGAAATGCATAAAGAAGGAGGTTGGGCCAATCGTGGCGTCCCTGGTCTTTGAATAATAAATTGGGCAGTGAGAGTTGTCTTCTGAGGCGAAGAGGTCTACCTCGGCCTCGCAGAAGATCTCCCAGATTCTCTGAACCGTCTGTGGATGGAGCGTCCACTCCTCTGAGGGAACATTGCTCCTTGATAACATGTCCGCTCCTTGATTCAGTTTGCCCGGTGTATGCACCGCTCTCAGCGAGCGCAGGTTGAGTTGAGCCCATTCCAGAAGGTGCTCTACCAGAATGAAGAGGCGCTTCGAGGAGAGGCCTCCTTGGTGATTTATGTAGGACACCACCGACATGTTGTCTGATCGGATTAGCACATGCTGTCCCTTTAGGACTGGCAGGAAGAACTGAAAGGCTCGACACACTGGTAGCGATCGGATTAGCACATGGTGTCCCTTTAGGACTGGGAGGAAGAACTGACAGGCTTGACACACTGCTAGCATTTCCAAGCAGTTGATCTGAAAGCCTTTTTCCGCTTTCGACCAATGGCCAAAAGTCGGTATGCCCTCGCACAGCGCCCCCCAACCTGTGTTGGAGGCATCTGTCGTGACAACTTTTCTCCTGCAAACCATTCCCATGGCCACGCCCTGTTCCATCCAGCGAGAGTTCTTCCAAGGGGCCAGGGCTGTTATACAGGCCTGGTTTACCCTGATATGTAGGCGTCCGTGACACCACGCATGGGATGGAACCCGCAGACCCAGCTGTAGCGCTGGCGATGCTGCGGCCATGAGGCCCAGCATCCTCTGATACGTTTTGAGAGAGCGAGTGGTACGAGTCGAAAACTGTTCCCAGGAACAATATTCGCTGGCTGGGGAACAACGTGCTCTTGGCGAAATTGGCTCTAGGCGGCTACATGTCCGCTCCTTGATTCAATTTGCCCGGTATATGCGCCGCTATCAGCGAGCACAGGTTGAGTTGAGCCCATTCCAGGAGGCGCTCTACCAGAATGAAGAGACGCTTCGAAGAGAGGCCTCCTTGGCGATTTATGTAGGACACCACAGACATGTTGTCTGACCGGATTAGCACATGGTGCCCTTTTAGGACTGGCAGGAAGAACTGACAGGCTCGACACACTGCTAGCATTTCCAGGCAGTTGATGTGGAAGCCTTTCTCCTCCTTTGACCAGTGGCCGAAAGTCGGTATGCCCTCGCACAGCGCCCCCCAACCTGCGTTGGAGGCATCTGTCGTGACAACTGTCCTTCTGCAAACCATTCCCATGGTCACGCCCTGTTCCATCCAGCGAGAGCTCTTCCAGGGTTCTAGGGCTGTTATACAGGGCGCATGCGAAGCAGACGCAACTGTAGCGCTGGCGATGCTGCAGCCATGAGGCCTAGCATCTTCTGAAACGTTTTGAGAGGGCGAGTGGCACCGATCTCGAAGGAGGCCGCCAGTCTCCGTATGGCCAGAGCCCGTTCCGGCGTGACTAAGTCGAAAATTGTTCCCAGGAACGATATTCGTTGGCTGGTGAACAACGTGCTCTTGGTGAAATTGACCCTGAGTCCCAGGCACTCTAGGTGGCTGAGGAGGAGGGTCATGTGTGATATTAATTCTGCTTCCGACTGGGCCAGCACGAGCCAGTCGTCGAGGTAGTTGAGAATGCGAATCTGTCTCTGAGGGGACA
>NW_015554266.1:2462109-2466541 GCF_001515605.1 Sinocyclocheilus anshuiensis
AAGAGTACATGCACTTCGTAAAAGTGCGGGGTGCCAGAGACAGCCCGAAGGGAAGGACTCTATATTGATAAGCCACTCCCTCGAACGCGAATCTCAAGAATCGTCTGTGATGGGGGGCTATCTGGATGTGAAATTATGCATCCTTCAGGTCGAGAGAAAAGAACCAGTCCCCTGAGCGAATCTGCGTGAGGATCTGTTTCAGCGTAGTCATCCTGAACGACCTTTCCATGAGGGCGTGATTCAGGTGTCTGAGATCGAGGATGGGCCGGAGGCCACCATCCTTTTTGGGGACGAGGAGGTAGCGGCTGTGGAAGCCTGACTCGCTCTGAGCTGGAGGAACCGTTTCTACAGCTCCTTTTGCCAGCAGATTCATTACCTTTGAGTGCAGGACATGAGTGTCCCTGCTTTGCACTAAGGTGGGGACCATGCCGCTGAAGGGTGAGGGTCTTCAAGCGAATTGGAGTGAATACCCTCATTTTATTATCTCCATGACCCATCTCGACACTCTGGGGATGGCCTGCCAGGCCTCGGCCCACGTGGCGAGGGGTTGGATTAACTCGAGTGACTGGCCGCACGGGGGCAGAATACTCAAAAGAAATGGAAGAGGAATTTTGCTCTCTTTTTGAAAATGTTTGTGTTTTATTTTTCCCGCTATAACAGCGGTTGGTTGCTTGGGCACTTGAACGGGCCCAGTGTTCGCAACAAACACATTTCCCTCTTTACCCAGGGTTGAACGGGGTGCTAGGAGGTTTAAGAGAGGCTGCTTGGGGGGCGGTCCGGCTGTAGCGAGACTTGGCCCCATCCTCTTCCTATCTCGCAGATCAAGAAGGCACCTGAGGTGCCGGGTCCACGCTATCTTGGGTCAGGGTCCCTGGCGCTTAGGAAGGGGGTAGCGTCTGGCCGAGCGGGAGCCCCCTTGCGTCTGCTGAGTCTTAGCAGGCTAAACGGCGGGGGCAGCAGGTGCTAGCTTCACGGGCTGCTGAGTCGGTGTAGACTTAGTGCGACTAGAGGCAGCAGCGAAGCTGGAGCGCTTTGGCAGGAAATGTCACATAGATTGGGGCGATTTCTGTGCCTCCGTGAAGCGCTCGGTGAATCCTTCGACCGCCGGTCCAAAGAGGCCTCTGGGGGAGATCGGAGAGTCAAGGAAGAGGACCTTATCTGCATCCTTGATTTCTGTTAGCGTCAGTCATAAATGGAGTTCGAGCACCACAAGGCTGGCCATCGACCTCACGATCGCCTGAGCGGTGGTCTTGGTGGCACGCAGAGCCAGGTCATTTGCACTCCTCAGCTCCCTGAGGGTCGCGGGCAACGGGAAAGGGGTATAGTCCATAAGGCCAGGGTGGAGTAGATGGAGGGAGGAGCCAGGAGCAAGAGGAGCCAGTTGGAGATCCAGAGGCCAGCCAGGATAGCGGCCCATGGTGGAGTCGACGGCGAGAGGAGCCATGGGGGAGAAGGGGCCTGAGCTGGTGGAAGAGGAGCCCAGGATGGAGCTGAGCAGACGGAGAGCCAGGGCGACACAGAGGATCCAGAGGGCAAAGGCGGAGCTGAAGGCTCAGGCGACAGAGGTGAGGCGGGGCTCCGGAAGACCGCGGCGGAGCCTGTAGCGACTGAGGATGGAGGCGGAGCCAGAGGGAAGGAGGAGCCTGACAGAGCCAGAGGGACTGAGGGTGAGCTGAGGGACTGACAGGCACCAGCGGGGATTGGGCTGAGGAACTGGCTGGTCTTTGAAGAGGAGGCGGGAGAGGGAGGCTGGGAGGGAACACAGGAGAAAAGGAGCTGGGCGGAACCAGCGGAGACGCAGGTGATTCAGGGCTGGGCGGAACCAGCGGGGACACAGGAGAACTGGGTATTACCACCCCAAACCAGTCTATTAAGTCAATTTGAAAAATGTCCATTATATCCTCATAATAATTCCCAGAGGCCAGCTGCAGCTCACCCTCAGCGGTGGGAGTGTGGGTGGGGCTTCCCTCCAAGCCCTCGATCTCCACCAGTACTCCTTCAGGGACGGTCGATGTTGCCGGCTCACGCACCTGGTCAGAACGGTCTTGAGGCTCAGGCTCCGGGGCGACGAGCAGGTATGTGTGCTGGCTCACGTGTCGCGGCAGGCTCAGGCTCTCCGTCTGCGGTGGGCTCAGCCATTTGCTCTGTGCAGCGGGATGATGGCTGGCTGGTCTCTGATTTGGGAGTGGGGCTGGAGATATCCTCCTCAGTGGGGCAGACGGTGAATGGAGATCCGTTGTTCTCCAGCACCCACTCCACGAAAGCAGTGAAGTTCTCCTTGGGACCGTTCGCTGGCAGGCGTGCCTTACACCGCTCGCTCAGGCTGGTGTAATAAAATACGCAGAGCGAGCGGTCAGGGAAATGCGTAAGGCACGCCAGATCGAAAAAGTCCCTGGTATGGTCCTCCAGCGAACGGTCCTGTTGCTCCAGGCACAGGAGTTGAACAGCTGGGATATCCATTCCGGGAGAGGGGAGAAACAAAACAAAAAGGAAAGAAAAACACCGCTATATTTACTCACTTCGAGGGTCTGCTATTCTGTCATGGAATGTGCGAATTAAAGCGCACAATGAAGGAGAAATCCAAATCACAGTCTTTTAATAACACATCCACACTAGAAACAGGAAGAATCCAGGAGCAAGTTTGGGTAGCACAACACATAGACACAAACAATAGCAGACAAAGGACCAGGGGAGAACACAGGACTTAAGTACTAGGAGATAATTAATAAACACAGGTGGAACCAAATTAACTAATCAGGGCAACTCAGGAAAACTAGGTCAAAGGAAGACTAAGGCAGGAGAACAGGAACACAAACAAAAGTCCATAACTGTGACAACACCATCCAAACACAAAGTTCCAACAAACCAAACAGTTCAACTTTACTGCAAAATGAAGCACTGCAATTTTTTTCTAGTAATGCATTTATTAAAAGTAAATATTAACATCAAATCTATATGTGTGTTCTCTATTAATTATAAAACATATTCCAAAGAAGATGCACAAATAAGCTAATGAAAATACATGTTTATCATGAAGTTCTTCAATGATTTTCTTACAAAAATGAATGAATGAATGCACTGCAATCACTAAAACAGTGGACTGTATTGATCATGTCTCTCAATTGCATCTGGCCAAAGAATTTAATCTACATCACAATGTGTATTCTCACGAGTCATGCATCGTGGGAAAAAACGGCGTGAATGTTGAATCCATCCTTGACAAGCTTCTGCCTCAACATTGCCACAGGCCTCTTCGATTGCTTGAAGAAGACTCACTTGGTTGTAAGTGTTGCGATCGTAGACTTTCTATCTCCAAGAGGAGAAGAACTCCTCAATTTGATTCAAGAAAGGAGAATATGGAGGAAGGAACACCATTCTGAAATGTGGGTGATGGTAAAACTTCTGTTGCACCAGTGCTGAATGATGAAATTGGACATTGTCCCAGATAACTACAAAATTTCGCTCCATTTGCTCCTGATTGACCTGCGGAAAGAGGTTGTCACTGAGAGAGTTTAGAAAATGTAGGTTTTTCAGTGTTGTATGGGCCCAAGACAGCATTGTGTGCCACAACACCAGTGGTGGAAATTGTGGCACACATGGTGATGTTGCCTTCTCTTTGTCCAGGGACATTGACTGTGGCACGATGGCCAATCACATTCCTTCCTCGTTTCCTTTTTTTTTTTTTTTTAGATTAAAGCCTGCTTCCATCAACATACAGGTACTCATAATGAGTTCCACTGCTATCCTACTTCAAAATCCTCTAGAGTTTAACTCTTCCCCACCAGCATTTTTGAAAAAAGTTGCCAGTCACCGCCAGCAATTTTGATGATTTTCACAAAAATTTGAAAGTTCAAAATATGCCTCCAGTATATTTTGCTGTATGAATATTTGAACATGCAATACGTCAAAATAAAGATCAGAGCCTCTGCTTTTAAACAAAAAAATCTGTTTTATTCTAGCTTAAATAATGATTTTTTATCAACACTTGAATATAGGTAGGTTTCATAAAAAATGCATAATTTTGAGCAAAAAGGTGAGAAAATCAAAATTTTTTCAAAAACTACATCTGGGTAATATTCAGTACGATTATCAAAGCATAAATCCAGTAAATCGCTTCTATCAACACCTCCAAAGCTTGCACAGACATATACCACTTCCTGGATAAACATTTTACTCTGTAACATTATGCAGTTTTCATTTATAAGCTGTCTATTGCTGATGATCGCATTATTTTTCATATGCATCTGTTTACATAAGAGATCGCTCGTTTCTCCGTCCTGTTCACGTGTGTTTTTGTTCGGGAGGTTTTGTACTCGTTCAGAAAATGCGTAATAGCGCCCCCGAGTGTGAAAACATGGAAATCCGTAAAAACTCGTCTTTGGCAGGGAAGCGTTTTCTTGTAAATGACGAGATAACTCGTCAATGGCGGGGA
>NW_015554266.1:2466693-2500014 GCF_001515605.1 Sinocyclocheilus anshuiensis
GACGAGATAACTCTTCAATGGCGGGGGAAGAGTTCAAAAGGAAAAAAGAAAACATGTTGCCGAACAATGAGTTCTCCCACTTTGACATAGCACTACTGTATACATAGAGATGACTGAATTTTTCCTGAGTGTAACAGTATATGGACATATGATCTCCAGGAAATACGTATCTTTGTTTTATACAGTAAAAGTGCAGTAATTGTATGGCTTTCACATACCTGAACAAACTGGAATCGCAGCTCCTTAACTCTATCAGAGTTCCTCTCAAAGGCCACTTTGTATACTTGCTTCATCCGGATGGCATTTCTTCTTAGAACACGCTCAATTGTGGCAAGACTGCATTGATGAATATTATGAAATAGTTGATTGTCCTGTATTACTCTCTGATGAATTTCTTTGAGGCGGAGGGTGTTGTTTTCAACGACCATGTCAACAATTACATGTTCTTGTTCATTTGAAAATAGTCTTGTTCGTCCACCAAAATGTTATCGAACTTAAATTCTGGAAAAAAAAAAATTGAACAAGTAGAAACATTTACAGTAGAGAATAGAACTAGAAATGGACAAGACTCTAGACTAGAGTCATATATCAAGAATGGTAGAGTTACTTACCAGTTTTCCCTCTGAAATGTGCGGAAAATTTAAGCCACTGTGGAACAGTTTATGTTTGGCTGAACTTTCTGGCCAGCTTCTCTGAAGGAGAGACCATGATTTATAACATGGTCAATCAGGGTGGCTCTGATATAATTTGAAAGCCGTCTGTACTTTCTACCGCTCCTCCCTCCCCTTCCACCCTGCAGACCCCTTCTTCTTTGTTCATGTCTTCTTACATTTTCTTGTAATTCCCACCATACCATTGCCCTCCAATCTGACTATCTCTTCTCCCTCTACTCCTCCTTCTCCCTCAACTCTTCTGGCTCCTTCTCCTCTTCTCACACCCTCAACTCTTCTGGCTCCTTCTCCTCTTCCCCACACCCTCAACTCTTCTGGCTCCTTCTCATCTTCCCACACCCTCAACTCTTTTGGCTCCTTCTCCTCTTCCTACACCCTCAACTCTTCTGGCTCCTACTCCTCTTCCCACACCCTCAACTCTTCTGGCTCCTGCTCCTCTTCCTACACCCTCAAATATTCTGGCTCCTACTCCTCTTCCCACACCCTTAACTCTTCTGGCTCCTTCTCCTCTTCCCACACCCTCAACTCTTCTGGCTCATTCTCCTCTTCCCACACCCTTCATTCTTCTGGCTCCTTCTCCTCTTCCCACACCCTCAACTCTTCTGGCTCCTTCTTCTCTTCCTTCACCCTCATCTCTTTTGGCTCCTTCTCCTCTTCCCACACCCTCAACTCTTCTGGCTCCTTCTCTTCCCACACCCTCAACTCTTCTGGCTCCTTCTCCTCTTCCTACACCCTCAAATATTCTGGCTCCTACTCCTCTTCCCACACCCTTAACTCTTCTGGCTCCTTCTCCTCTTCCCATACCCTCAAATCTTCTGGTTCCTTCTCCTCTTCCCACAACCTCAACTCTTCTGGCTCATTCTCCTCTTCCCACACCCTTAATTTGTAATTTGTATGAAATTAATGAAAACTTACAATCTGTTTAGGACAATTACAAAGTGTTCTGCTAACTGTGTTTACTGTTTTGAGAACAGTGACCTGAGTTTGGAGAAAGGTGTCAAATTGATTGAGAAAAACTGTAACACTATTTATTTTAAAATATGATCATCCAGAACAAAATCATTCTTTTTCCTGTGATATTGCTTAGTTATTATACAAATAAAGCCGACTTAAACTGAATTTCAATCACATATGTAATAATTGTCATTCAGGAATTTAAGAAGGGATATACAGTATGCAGTGTTGGTGTCAGGGATTCATCACAGTCACTTCAGTCACCATCCAGGATAATCACCCGATCACAGTCACCTGAGTTCTGATCACCCGCACCTGCTGTCACCAATCAAGCCACACTACAAATACACACACATCTCAGTCACTCACTGTCCGGTCTACCATTCACCCCTATGAACTGTTCTGAACTCTCTCTACTGAATTCTCCTAGAAAGATCCTCCAACGACTCCTTGAAATCTGTTCCACGATCTCCAATGAAACCGGCATAAGACACTCACCATCAGAACTCAGATAAGAGCCCTGGAATCATTCACTGTGTTGACACTCACCTGCCTTTACCTCACCCGTTCCATTCTTCTGCTTCTCAAATCAATAAACCATCCTGTTATGCACTTACCTGTTGTGTCTGGCCTTGCTTTGTAACACTCCTGAGCTTAGGAAGAGCAAACTCTGGGCAATACATTTTTCCCCTAATATCTGAAATTGAAAAATCACTCATTTATATTTGGGGCCGGTGCCACAAGGGTAAGTGTGAGGGGCATCGCCCCCTCAACAGGACAATCTGGCCCAATCAGTCAAGAACTAGCATTAATATTAAGTTAATATACAAACATTTTTGTTAAGGACATGTGCCCACTTCCCAACGACAATCCCTTCTGGGCTCAGTTCACAAAGTACTTGCTCTGGACACCCAGGCAGCCAACGGACCCTCTCGCTCCTCCAAGCTCAGTACTGGTGGCCCAGTATGACCCGTGATATCATCAGGTATGTCCGCAGTTGCTCAGTCTGCGCCATGTCCAAGACCCCTCGTCACCTTCCCGTAGGCTAGCTAGTGCCCCTGCCGATCCCACATCGACCCTGGTCTCACCTGGGAATCGATTTTGTGACTGACTTACCCAACTCAGAAGGGAATACCTGCATCTTGGTGGTCGTAGATCGTTTTTCCAAAGCCTGTAAGCTAATCCCCCTCCCAGGACTTCCAACCGCTCTCGACACTGCAGAAAGTTTGTTCACACACGTCTTCAGAAACTTTGGAATCCCTGAGGATGTAATCTCCGGCAGGGGACCTCAGTTTATCTTCCGCGTTTGGAGAGCATTCTTCTGGCTACTAGGGGTCACGGTCAACTTATCCTCAGGCTACCATCCCCAGACAAATGGCCAGACTGAGAGGAAGATCCAGGAACTCGGACGTTACCTCCGGGCATACTGTCACGACGACCAACACAGCTGGAGCCGTTTCCTCCCTTGGGCCGAGTATGCACAGAATTCCCTGACCCAGACCACCACCGGCCTCACGCCGTTTCAGTGCATACTCGGTTACCAGCCCCCACTCTTCCCGTGGACAGGAGAACCGTCGGAGGTTCCAGCTGTAGACCACTGGTTCCGAGTGAATGAGAGAGTGTGGGACTCAGCTCACCTCCATCTCCAACGTGCAGTGCGGAGGCATAAGGCTCCTCCGCCTGCCCTGTAAGAAGCCCCCGCTACATTGGTCCATTCCCGATACAGAGGCAGATCAACGAAGTCACTTATGAACTCCAACTCCAACCCAGGTACCGAATTCACCCCACTTTCCATGTTTCACTCCTTAAACCTCACTCTCCCTCTGCTTCAGGCCCCAAAGATTCTGGACTTAGAGGACTTCCATCGCACCCATCCTGGTCGCCCCGCACCTAAAAGCCGTGGCCGCCCCCATCGCTGCTTGTGGGCGTCAGGAGCCGCCCCTGGAGGAGGGGGTAATGTCAGGGATTCATCACAGTCACTTCAGTCACCATCCAGGATAATCACCCGATCACAGTCACCTGAGTTCTGATCACCCGCACCTGCTGTCACCAATCAAGCCACACTACAAATACACACACATCTCAGTCACTCACTGTCCGGTCTACCGTTCACTCCTATGAACTGTTCTGGACTCTCTCAACTGAATTCTCCTAGAAAGACTTACCTTCTGTTCCTCCCGCGATCCTGCAACGACTCCTTGGAATCTGTTCCACAATCTCCAACGAAACCGGCATAAGATACTCACTATCAGAACCCTGGAATCATTCACTGTGTTGACACTCACCTGCCTTTACCTCACCCATTCCATTCTTCTGCTAATCAAGTCAATAAACCATCCTGTGTTGCACTTACCTGTTGTGTCTGGCCTTGCTTTGTGACAGTTGGGGAAAGTTACTTTTAAAAGTAATGCATTACAATATTGCGTTACTCCATAAAAAAGTAACTAATTACGTTACTTATGTAGCGTCTGGCCCATGGCAACTAATGCTGATACCACTGGTTTTATGACCCAGAGGTATTTGAGCAGGGAAAATCACTGCCTTTTCCATAGGAAGAGAGACAGTGCACAGTAGAAATGGACTCTTCGCTAATTAATCCATAGGAAAACCTTTCTTTGAATGAACACACATATCCTTCAGGTCACTGTGTATGTTGTCTTTGAGATTTTATACTGTTTTATGCAGGCTTATGATGGAACCACTCATTCCTGTCATCATACCTATATGTAATCCTACCATGTTTAGTATCTATGAATTCGCCTTCTGATGATCTAAACGACCGTGTATATTATATGTTGGTACATAGGCAATATATTAGTGTCCTGAGAATCTTTAGTAATTTCGATTCAAGTTCCATTTGCAAATTACCATGCCCTCACACAAAGGGTCGTAAAACCCTCCAGCAATTGCCACCTCCCGCTTGGAATTTCAGCCTTTCTCATTGGACAAGCCATCTTGAGAGGCGTGAATCTTCTCCGACCTTAAAGGCCTCACACCAGGGACCCGACCAGAGTCGGTGGTTTGGCTGAATTCTGAGAAGATGAAGATGTGAGCAAACGCTCCAGGACACCCTAAGTTCGTGCAAGGCTTCGGCCTTGACTTTTCCATTCACCAAGATTCTCTGACTCAAGGACAGGAGAGCTGTCAATCAATAAATTGGAAAAAATGTAAACTTGCGTTACTTATTTGAAATATTAACTCAGATATTCTCTTGTAAATTAAAAAGTAATGTGTTACTTTACTAGTTACTTGAAAAAAGTCATCTGATTACATAACTCGGGTTACTTGTAATGCGTTACCCCCAACACTGACAGTATGTGTGCGTGCATCTGATAATGTATTCTGCTGAGTCTGGTCACCGTTTAATATGTATTACTTTATTAATGCATTTTCATCCTTTTGCTCTTTCTTTCCCTCTCTTTCCTTTATTTTCAGCCTAACCCCATCATTCCATGCAATCTTCCTTCTCATGTTTTGATTCATTCTCTGGCAGAGCATGCTGGGATATTCTGGAGGGTCATCTTGCTCTTCTGGCTGTATGAGAATGAGGTCTTATAGCCTTGAGATAGAACTGTAGTCTTAACAGAGGAATGAGAAGAAACTTTTGCTAAGAAATTAATTTTCACTGTGGCATCCATTACTGTTGTTGCCATAGAAACAAATTACTCAAGAAAACATGCAAGTGATATTTGGAGAGTTAGAATATTTAGTTTGTCTGTCGGTAATTTAAGTTTATGTATAAGACAATAACATAGCACGCCACATAGCATGGTTACATTTTTTATTGTTGTGCCAGGTGCGCTATTGAGCACGTTTACTTTCAAAACCTATTACATATCCATGGTAAAAATTTGTGAGGTCGTATTGTGCAAGAAACTGCCAAAATATTCTGGTAACACTTTATAATAACTTTCATTAATAAATAATTAACAAACATTATATAATGCTTAACAGATCATTAGTTAATATATATTTACATAGCTAGAAATATACGAGATAATGTGCTTGTTAATGTTTTCTAATGTACTTTTTAAAATTACCTAATGATTAACAAATCATTATTTAATTTAAATTAAAATGCTTACAAATGTCATTAAACTTTCAATTCATACGATCATGCACTTTTTAAAATCTACAAATAATTTTAACAGAAATTATACAATGATGACAAGCTTATTTGTTAATGTACTTTTGAATGCTAACAAATGTCATTAAACTTCAGTTCACATATTACATAATGCTCTTTTTTACATTTACAAATGTTGTGAAAAAAATAGCTTAATCAGTACTTTTAAGCTCTTTACTATTCACTGAACTATTCATGTTAACACATCGTTCATTAACTCATAATCACAGTCTGTAAAGCCATATATTTGGTCTTCATTTGTTGTGTAGACTTCTACTGTTTTCACATCTTAACAAATCATTTATTATTTATTTGTTCATGTTTTTGCAGTACTCAATCTAAAGTGGAAACTATTCATTATTTGTAAATGTTTATAAACATTTGCTAATCATTAGTACATGTATTAGCAGTCATCTCAATGGCAAAAAGTGTCCCAAAGGTCCTGAATTCACCCTATTCACACATCGTAAGTAATAATTTATTAATTATCTATTCATGTTTTTGCAGTACCCAATCTAAAGTGGAAACTATTCATCATTTGTAAATGTTTATATACCTTTACTAATCATTCAGTACCTTTTTGGGCATTGGACCTTTAGCTGCTCTAACAACGTTTGTGTAAAGAGTGGTTAGTTAAGTTTAGCTAAATGCTTGCTAAAGATGTAAAACACATTGTAATTTTGGTACAATAGATGTTTTTTATTGCCTCAGCACTTATATTAGTATACTATATCATTAAATAGGTTATCCATCGAATCATACATCAGCAGGAGAAAGCAATTTTTTTTTTTTTCAAGAAAATACTTGTTCATTTATAAAAACAATGTAATATAACAATACACTTTTGACCCATTACCCAACCCTTAAACCTACCCATACCACCAAACCCTAACCTTACCTGTATCACACCTCAATAGCAGCAAAAGTGTTGTACATTAACAAAGCTTTTAATCATTGTGTAACATCTGTTAATATCATTTGTAGATTTTCAAGACGTGCATGATCATATTAATTAAATATTTAATGACATTTGTAAGCATTGTAATTTACAAGAATTATCTGATGATCATTAGGTAATGTTTAATAAGCTTAGTAAACATTAACAAGCACATTATCTCATGTTTCTAGCTGTGAATATACAGTATATTAACTAATCATCCGTTAACCATTATATAATGTTTGTTAATAATTTATTAATGAAAGTTATTATAAAGTGTTCTAATGATCTGCCACTGTGATTTTAATTGAAATGGAAGAAAAAAATGTTGTTGGTGTTTTACTGCCTCTAGTGTTCAATTCAACTGGAAACTGCAGTGAAATGCACTGTATGTATAGGTATCACGTATTTACAGTAAGCAATGGTTAATTGAAGGAGCCCATGGCTACTTTTCCTGATGTTCCCTATTCCATAAAAAAAAAAGATGCACTCGGTTACTAACGTAACCTCGGTTCCCTGAAATTCAGGAACGAGTGCTACATCTGCTAACTTATTTTTCTCCGAATACTGAAGCCTTTTCAATAATGCAGTGTAACTGTGTGGCCATTGGTTCGTGCAGTGAATTAAAAAAACAACCAATGGCTCGGCAGTGGAGCTGCACGAACCTATGGCGACAAAGCCCGCCAGAGCCCGCCAGAATGGGCGGGGCATCTGGCTATATAAGCGGGCACTTCGCCATAGGATCCTCAGGTTACTTAGACTGAAGTGACGACTGAGTCGTGCAGCTACATAGCACGGCTAGCAACGCAGTACTCGTGCCCGTATTTCAGGGAACTGAGGTTACGTTAGTAACCGAGTACGTTCCCTATCGATACTTCACTCGTACTGCGTCTGCTAAGACGCTATGGGGAACCAGTACAATCCCGCTGTGCTATGCTAGAGGAACGACTAATACTTGAACTTGCCTTAAGCACCAAATGGGGCCCAGAGGGACCAAGCATTTCTCAGGGAAGCCCCGCAGGAGGCAATAGGGCCAAACTCGCAGAGGTCGGCCGGGCGCTGAGTATTCGTTCCAAGATAAATCGTACAGCCTCAGAACCCAGTGGGGGCCAAGAGCGTACAGTGAAGAAGGTAAACGCCTGAAGCACTGGTTTTGCCATATGGCCAGAGTAAGTCCGTTTAAGCAGAAAGGACCCAAGCCTGTAAGGCCGGGACATCCAGATTATAAAACCTGGTAAATGTGGACGGCGAGGCCCAGCCGGCCGCCTCACAAATTTCTGCAATGGACACACCGCTAGACCAAGCCCAGGAAGAGGAAACGCCTCTTTTTGAGTAGGCTCTTACTCCCATGGGGCACTATAGGCCCAAAGAAGAGTACGCTAGTGCGATAGCATCGATTATCCATTTGGAAAGTCTCTGCTTCGTGACCGGAGACCTTTTGGTGAGGTCACCGAAGCATACAAAAAGCTGTTCTGACTGTCTGAATGGGGTGAAACGCTCAATATATATTCTCAATGCCCTGACGGGGCAGAGTAAATTCAGCTCTTGGTCCTGCTCCGAAGGAGGAAGCACCGAAAGAGCTGTTACCTGTGCTCTGAACGGAGTCAAGAGCACTTTAGGTACATAACCATGCCTCGGCTTCAGGATGACCATGGATTTGTTGGGCCCGAATTCGAGGCAGGTGAGGCTCACCAAGAGCGCCTGCAGATCTCCCATACTCTTTACCAATGCTAACGCAGAGCAGCAGAGCGGTTTTTAGCATCAGGAGCTCTGCTACATAGACCTTGAGCATGGAGGGGGAACAACCCTTATCCTACAGCTCTTGCAGGAAGGATAATATCAGAGATATGTCGCAGGAAAATGGGTCTGCGCCACGGGCCGTACACCAGGCGGAGAAGACAGACCATTTAAGGGCATAGAACCGCCTCGTAGAGGGTGCTCTAGCCTGAGTTATTGTATTTAGTATGCGCTCAGGGAGGTCCGCAAGCTCCCATCGAGAGGCCAGAGGTGCAGAGCCCACAGCTCGGGCTGGGGGTGCCATGTCGTTCTGTTCACCTGAGAGAGGAGGTCTTGTCTCAGGGGAATGGGCCACGGGCTGCTAAGGAGCAGCCGAGACATCTCTGCAAACCAGTGTTGGTTCCTCCAGAGCGGGGCCACCAACAGAACCTTGTGTTCATGTTCCCTGATTCGCCTGATTACCTGTGGGATCAGGGCGATCGGGGGGAAAGCGTAAAGGAGAAGGTTGGGCCAGTCGTGGGCCAACGCATCCCTGTCCTTCGAAAGTAAATTGGGCAGTGAGAGTTGCCTTCTGAGGTGAAGAGATCGACCTCTGCCTTGCCGAAGATCTCCCAGATTCTCTGAACCGTATGTGGGTGGAGCATCCACTCCTCTGAGGGAACGTTGCTCCTAGAGAGCATGTCTGCTCCTTGGTTCAACCTGCCCGGCACATGCGCTGCTCTTAGCGAACGCAAGTTGAGCTGAGCCCATTCCAGGAGGCGCTCTACCAGAATGAAGAGGCGCTTCGAGGAGAGACCGCCCTGGCAATTTATATATGACACCACTGTCATGACTAGCACATGGTGTCCCCTTAGGTCTGGCAGAAAGGTGCGAAGGCCCAAACATACTGCCAGCATTTCCAGGCAGTTGATGTGAAGCCGACTCTCCTCTTTCGACCAATGGCCGAAAACTGGTTGGCCATCGCACAGCACTCCCCAACCCGTGTTGGAAGCGTCTGTCGAGACCACCTTCCTTCTGCAGACCATTCCCAGGGGCACGCCACGTTCCATCCACTGAGAGTCTTTCCAAGGGGCCAGAGCTGCTACGCAGGCCCAGTTCACCTTGACTCGCATGCGTCCTTGACGCCAGGCGTGGGACGGAACTTGTGGTTTTCGCCAGTACTGAATTTTGTACTATTTTGACACTCTGGGGATGGCCTGCCAGGCCTCGGCCCGTGTGGCAAGGGATTGGGTTGGTTTGAGCGACAGGCCACCTTGCGGGGACCCAAAGCTCGTGATAGGTGGAAGAGGAATTTTGCTCTCTTTTTGAAAATGTTTGTGTTTTATTTTTCTCGTGATAACAGCAATCGGTTGTGTGGGCGCTAACTGAACGGGCCCAGGGTTCACAACAGTATTTACCACAAATACATTACCGTCGGCACCCAGAAGTGAACGGGGTGCTTGGAGGCACAACAGAGGCTTCTTGGGGGGTGGTCCGGCAATGGTGAGACTTCCTCCTCTTCCTGTCCCGCAGATCAGGTTGACGCCTGAGGCGCCGGGTCCAGCACTACCTTGGGCCGGAGTCCCTGGCGCTTAGGGAATGGTTAGCGTCTGACCAAGCGGGAGCGATGTCGGGGCTCAGGCTTAGAGGCTGGCGGTGCAGCCGATGATGCGGGCTTCGCGGGCTGCTGAGTCAGCACCGTCTTGGGGCAACTGGCAGCAGCTGTAAAACTGGAGCGCTTTGGCAAGAAGTGTTGCATTGCCTGGGACGACTTCTGCGCCGCGGTGAAGCGCTCAGCGAACCCTTCCACCACAGGTCCAAACCCGCCAGATGGGGAGACCGGGGAGTCGAGGAAGTGGACCTTATCCGCATCCTTGATCTCCGTGAGGGTCAACCATAGGTGGCGCTCAAGCACCACAAGGCTGGCCATGGATCTGCCGATCGCCTAAGCCGTCTTTTTCGTTGAACGCAAAGCCAGGTCGGTCGTGCTGCGCAGCTCTTTGAAAGCTGCGGGGTTTGGTCCAGACTCGTCCATGTTCTGGAGAAGTTTGGCCTGAAGGACCTGTAGGACCGCCATAGAGTGAAGCGCAGAGGCTGCTTGTCCAGCTGACGAGTAGGCTCGTCCAGCGAGCGCTGAAGTTGTCCTACACGGCTTGGACGGGTGGGCGGCCTTTGCCTTCCAGCCGATGGCCGTGGGCGGGCAGTGATGTGCGGCCACTGACTCATCCAGGGGAGGCAATCTGTCATACCCCTTTTCTTCTGTGCCGTCGACCATTGTGAGGGCGGGTGAAGAGGAGGCACGCCAAGAACGGTGAAGCTCGTTGTCGAGGGGCTTGACACCCAGATGCCCAAAACCCAGCTCTTGCTCATGTTTAGATAGGACGCGGAACAATTCTAAAAAAAAAATTAATAATTTACTTTAAATGCACATACACATTTGCAAACAAACAAACAAAGTGTAATGTCTTCTGTCATTTTCTGACCCCACTTTCCCCCCTCCTCTTCTTCCTTTTCCTCTCTTTAAAGTGGATAAATAAATAAAATGATATCAAGAAAGATACAGAATTATTGTGTAACATCATTGTTTTAGTGTGTTATTCTGTAAATGAATTTGCTCTTTTTCTTATTTAAAACAATTCTTTGAAACCTCAGGGACTCAGGACAGACCCATGACCTCATTTGAATGTGTGCATGTGCTACAGTAAGACAAAACAGAGTGAGAAAACATTGCAAACATAAAGACCATTCATCCATTCATCTTCATCTCTTATTTTTACACATTTCATCCTGGGGAGCTTTTACATTTGGGGAAAAAATTATATATTATTGATGTTTAAGCCATATGTGTGTTACTTACATTCAAATAGTTTTAGTGGAAGGATGAATCAAGTGCAGAGAGAAGTAGTAGGCTAATAGTCATCCTCAGTCCTTGTGCATGTTTGCAGAGGAAATGCTTAAGGTTGATTTATACTTCTGTGTCGGACCTACGCCGTAGCTTATGCATAGACGCACACCCATACGTCGTAGCCTGACGTGCACCTCTCCAGAAATCTAACAGCGCCAATTCTACACAGATCGCAAGCGCTGTGATTGGTCTGCAAGAACCCCTCCCTCCATATGTACTTGAGTTTTGTGTGTGTTTATGTGCACTTTAATATATTTTAATGTTACACCTTCTTATATAAAATAAAACAAAGCAAAGAACAATGTCTTATCATTTATTATACTACATAGCATTATACATCAGTAGTTGTCCGCAACAAACAATGTTGATCTGCCGTGGTACAAGTCCTTGTGCAGATTGAAAGAATGCCATCATCTCCTGTTCCGTTGTTGTCTCCTTTTTGTAGTTTTAAATAATGATTTAATATTTATTTGCCGCCGTCACGGCTATAATGCTTCTCCGACGAGCCGCTTCTTCTTTGGCTTTTGCCGTGGTACTGTTACACCAGCAACATGCCTGTGGACACTGCTGACTAGCGGTTTGCATGTGTTCTGCACGTTGACGCGGACAACGACGCAGAAGTATAAATGAAAACTGACGCATAGCCTACGGCATAAAGGCTATGGCGTAGGCCCGACGCAGAAGTATAAATCAGCCTTTAGTGTTTGCTAGCATTCATGCTAGGTCACGGACTGAGAAGCACTGCCTGAGATTTTTTTTTTCTCACCCTTATGCTGTCCAAATCCCAAAAGACTGAATTCTCACCTCATATTATCAGGGGAACTCCTCTGCTTTTAGTCTATTGGTATGAAGGACTGGATTTGTGTGTGTCAGCTCCACTCACCTTCATTTCTAGCTGTTATTTAAAGGATGTTACAAACACTTTCCAGTCACTGCCTCTCTTTGAACCCTGAGTAATGCAAGTTCTTGCTCCCTGTTTATTTCTGCTTTAGTGATTCTGTATACACTTGAGTTTAGGGGTTTCTTGTCAAAAAGACAAGATTAAAGAAAGACAGAAGAAGAAGAATTAAGTAGAAGAAGACATTTTGCATGACAAAATCTCTCTTGTCTGTTAACACTGAACCGTTACACTGGAATTCATGCTCAGCTTCAGTGAACAGTAAATACTGCCCTCTTTGATTTGGCTGACCATATCAGTTATTTTGACATTGACGAGATCGACCGCCAAGGCAACTCAGATGACAAAGTCAGTTGTCTTGGTGTTAGACATGCTTTGGTTGAATGCTAGGGTGTTGTTAGGTAGTTGCTAGGGTGTTTTGTGTGGTTGATAGGAGGTTGCTTACTGACTGAAGTAAAAAAAAAATCACCCACCACCGCATTTCTATTGCATTCTGATTTCCAAAAATAATTCTAAATATGATTTGAATGTAGGTATATGTGATTTTCTGTGATATTTACAAAAGCTCTTTTATTTAATTCTGATCCCTATAATAATAATAATAATAATAATAACACAACCTCTGATGCAATATCTCCAAAGCATTGCAATGCAAGCAATATATCTATATATCTAACATGCATCTAAACAAAACAAAGTGAAGTGACATGTGGCCAAGTGTGGTGACCCATACTCAGAATTAGTGCTCTGCATTTATCCCATCCAAAGTGCACACACACAGCGTGAACACACACCCGGAGCAGTGGGCAGCCATTTTTTGCTGCAGCATCCGGGGAGCAGTTGGGGGTTCGGTGCATTGCTCAAGGGCACCTCAGTCGTGGTATTGAAGGTGGGAGAGAGTGCTGTACATTCACTCCCCCCACCTACAATCCCTGCCGGTACAAGACCTGAACCCGCAACCTTTGGGTTACGAGTCCGACTCTCTAACCATTAGGCCACAACTTCTGAATGCCAGATTTAAATGTAATCCAGTTTTAGAATATCCAGACACTATTCAGATATGATACATGATAATGGAGCTCCACAGTCTATAGCAATTATGAAGCTTTTCTTAGCAAACAAAGATTCCATAGTTTATCAATGATTGCAGGCAAGGGTGCCCTCTGCTGACTGATTTTACATTTATTTGCTTTGAACCTTATAAACATAAAGACACTGTTTTTTAATGTGATTTAGTGTTTAGTCAAATCAGCACATGGGAAGTCTCCTTTCTCTGCCATCTCAGTTATATTTATAAAATACTATTTTTCTTCAAGGGAAAGATATTGATATTTTTTTGTGCTATATACTGTGTTGTTTACTGAGTTATACACTTAGTTGGTTTAGAAATGAAATCTTGTTGTGCATATTTGAATGATCAGAGGAGAACTCAAGGCACAGGGCTTCAGATGACTTGATTACTTTTCTTACTGCTGTCACCCACAGAGCTGACAGGGTTGTTCATTACATTATACTGTATGTTTGATGCACAGAGGAATTTCCCCACTCTTACAGTATACTCTACATTGCAATGCAGCCCTGCATCCAGCTGAACACGATCAAACATGTGTTTTATAGGATGCTACTGGCTACGAAACATCCAGAGTGCGTTTTTACAACCAACACTTTTCATGACTTGGGGAAATAGTGGTGACTGAGTGTATTATAACCCTCAGACTGTTGTGCTACTGATTGCAGATAAACGGTCTTTTGTTTATTAATTACATTAACATATGATTGTCAGAGAACAGCTTTGGATGCAAGAGCTGTGCATGTGTACATGGCCAAGATTGGGTTTCCATAGTAACACAGTGTTGTAGTTTTGATTGCATAAACCCCATTGCTTATGTTTGACATTATTAGTGGTGTTTGCAAGCATTGCTGTTACTATTCTTTTTACATAGGTTTAGTGATTTAAACAAAGCCGAAAAATAAACTCTTGTGACTTAAATTATGCAGCTAAATGATACCTCAAATCATTCAGCTTGTAGAGGAGATAGATAAACATGAAAGGTGGGACACATGGGCATATATACTTTGGAGTGGATTATATTTACTTGGACTACTTTAGTTTCCTCAAACCTTTGCATGATTACTATTCAACAATCTAAAGGAAAAACTTAATAGACAGAAAATTAGACAGTACTGTGCAAAAACGTCTCTACTTTATGTAACCATGGTTCTCCAAGAGAGAAAGAGGCGCTGTGTCGGAATGCTTTGGGAACACCTGTGCGTGACCGCGTCCTGAAGCACATCTGAAATCAGTCCAATAGAGTGGCGAGACGTCACGGGCGGGGTGATGTAATGATCAGGAAGCTTCTTCATTAGCTTCTGATAGGTTGATGCAGTAATGCAAGGCAATAACAAAGAGTCATTTTTCCAGCTAAATTCAGTTAATTGATGATTCAGTGATGTCATCATCCAGTTCAGCTCTCTTACAATAATTTCTGTGCAATCAGTCAGTCAAGCATCCCCAACTAAGCAAGCCAAAGCCAACAGTGGCAAGGAACCAAAACTCTATCTGTGACAATAATGAGAACAAACCTTGGGAGAAACCAGGCTCAGTTGGGGGGACAGTTCTCCTCTGGCCAGACGAAACAGCATGGCGTGGTTTAATTCCAGTCTGCAACACAGGTGCAAAGGACTTGTTTATTTCCCGTGGTCTTGTGCCGATGGTCGTCGAGGTGACCAGGTCTTCGCAGGGAACCTGTCTCTGGGGTGCATCTAGTTGACATGGTCTTCACTGACATTCAAGGCTGTAGAGGTCGTCTCTAGGTGCTGATCCACCATCTGGTCTGGATATGGACTGGATCTGGGTGGCTACGGTGACCATCTGATCTGGATACAGACTGGATCTGTATGGCTATGGTGACCTCGGAATAAGAATGAAAGAGACTGATATTAGCGTAGATGCCATTCCTCTTACGATGTAGTGAGTACAGCGGGTGTTATGCGAATTGTTCCCGGTTCCGGTTGACATAACTAATGCAGCCTAACAGTCATTTAACAGATTTGAATTATAGAAATGTGATAGTGTATTATGTGAATGCCAGGAGATAGGTCTTTAATCTAGATTAAAACTGACAGAGTGTGTCTGCCTCTCGAACAAATCTAGGTAGATTGTTCCAGAGTTTGGGCGCTAAATAGGAAAATGATTTGCCACCCGAACTTGATTTTGATATTCTAGGTATTATCAAATGGACAAAGTTTTGAGATCGCAGCGGACGTGAAGGACTATAATGCACTATGAGCTCACTCAAGTATTGAGGAGCTAAACCATTCAGGGCTTTATAAGTAATTAGCAAGATTTTTACAATATTCTAACCTGGAGATCATGAACGCATTAATTAATATTTCTGCAATTGACATTGAGAGCATAGGTCGTAATTTAGATATATTTTTAAGATGGAAAAATGCTGTTTTTACAAATGCTAGAAACATGGTTTTCAAAGGAAAGATTGTTATCAAATATCACATCTAGGTTCCTAACTGATGGAATTAATGAAGAATTAACAGAGCACCCATCAAGTGCTTTTTTTTTTATTTAGAAATTACTAGTCATCCAGTTTTTTATATTAACTATGGATTATGTTAGATTTGCGAATTTGTATGTTTCATCTGGCATATAGCTGAGTATCATCAGTATAACAGTGAAAGCTAACACCATGTTTCTTGATGATATCTCCCAAGGATAACATGTAAAGTGTGAAAAGCAACGGTCCTAGTATTGAGCCTTGTGGCACTCTGTACTGTACTTGTGATCGATATGATATCCCTCCATTCATTGCTACGAATTGATGATGGTCAGATAAGTAAGATCTGAACCATGATAATGCAGTTCCACTAATGCCAACATAATTTTGTAGTCTACTCAAAAGAATGTTGTTGTCGATGCAGCGCTAAGATCAAGTAGCACTAATAGAGAAATACAACCACGATCGCATGATAAGAGCAAGTCATTTGTAACTCTGATGAGAGCAGTCTCAGTACTATGATACAGTCTAATTCCTGACTGGAAATCTTCACAGATACCATTTCTCTCTAAGAAAGAACATAGCTGAGAGGACACTGCCTTTTCTGGTATTTTTGACAGAAAAGGGAGATTTGAGATCGGCCTGTAATTAACTAATTCTCTGGGGTCAAGTTGTGTTTTTTTGATGAGAGGCTTAATAATAGCCAGTTTGAAGGTTTTGGGGACATATCCTAATGATAATGATGAATTAATAAACATGATAAGAGCAAGTCATTTGTAACTCTGATGAGAGCAGTCTCAGTACTATGATACAGTCTAATTCCTGACTGGAAATCTTCACAGATACCATTTCTCTCTAAGAAAGAACATAGCTGAGAGGACACTGCCTTTTCTGGTATTTTTGACAGAAAAGGGAGATTTGAGATCGGCCTGTAATTAACTAATTCTCCAGGATCAAGTTGTTTTTTTTAATAAGAGGATTAATACCAGCCAATTTGTAGATTTTGGGGACATATCCTAACGACATTGACAAACTAATAATATTCAGAAGAGGATCTATGACTTCTGGAAGTACCTAATTTAGTAGCTTAGATGGAATGGGGTCTAACATACATGTTGTAGGTTTTGATGATTTGACAAGTTTATACAATTCTTATTTTCCTATAGCATAGAATGAGTGGAATGGTTCCTCAGGGGATCTATAGTGCATTATCTGATGCGATGCTGTAGCTGATGACTGCACGGTTAGAATTTTATCTCTAATATTATCGATCTTGGAAGTACAGAAGTTCATAAAGTCATTACTGCTGTGCTGTTGGGAAATGTCTGCGTCTGTTGATGCTTTATTTTTCATTAATTTAGCCACTGTATTGAATAAGTGCCTGGGGTTGTGTTTGTTCTCTTCTAAGAGAAACGAAATGTAAGTAGATCTTGCAGTTTGTAGGGCTTTTCTGTAAGTAGAAGTACTTTCCCGTCGCTTTCTCTTTAAGGCACAAGTGTGCTCGTTATATCATGGTTGTAAGAAGCTATGGCTGCCACGTACACCTTTCAGGTAGAGGGAATCAACCCTGTGGAGAACCCCTCCTGCAGGAACTCCACCACTGAACCAACCTGGCAGTTAACAGGGTCCTGCTGATGGCAACTGCACCAATAAGTGAACAGGGCCCACTTCAAGGAGTACAGTTTCCTCATGGTGGGAGCTCTGGAGTGGAGAACGGTCTCAACAATCTCAGTTGAAGGACCGGAATCTATGATGTGGGCCCCCTCAGAGGCCATACCCACAGTTTCCATAACTCCGAGCGAGGGCGCACAATTGTGCTGCCTGCCTGAATCAGAAGGTCTCTCCTGACCAGAATCTCCCACGGAGAGCTGTTGAGGAGGGACACAAGGTCCGAGAACCATACTCAGGCCGGCCAGAACAGGGCTGCTAGCAGCAGACAAGCCCCATCCTGGTGAACTCTCTCCAGATCTCCCGGGAGCAGAGCAATCGGGGAAAAGGTGAACAGACGCTGCCTCGGCCCAATCTACACCATAGCGTCCAGTCCCAGAGTAGCTGGATGTGTTAGGGAGAACCAGAGTGGACAATTTGAGGTCTGT
The DNA here is from genome assembly GCF_001515605.1 of Sinocyclocheilus anshuiensis. Taxonomy (NCBI): domain Eukaryota; kingdom Metazoa; phylum Chordata; class Actinopteri; order Cypriniformes; family Cyprinidae; genus Sinocyclocheilus; species Sinocyclocheilus anshuiensis. The sequence continues at coordinate 2,484,509 of NW_015554266.1, forward strand.
CGAGATGCATCCAAGTCCACCTGAGCTTGGCCGAGCGCCCTTCAAATCTGCTCCAAATGGGTTGCCCATATGGGAAAACTCCTTGTTCCTGAGCCACCACTGCAAAGGTCACAGCAGGGCAAAAGGTATCACGTTGGACGCTGCTGCCATCAGACCTAACAGACTCTGAAACTGTTTCTTAGTGAATGACTGGTCTAGCTTGACACTAGATATGAGCAGGAGACAGACGTGCCTGCATTGTTATCAAATCCCACACCAAGACAAGATCTCTTGAGGAGATCACACATGCAAATTTCGCACACGCTTCAGGATGCGGTCACGCAGAGGCGTTCCCAAAGCATTCCGACACAGTGCAAGTTCTCTTAAAAGGGAATTTTAGTTACATTGTAATACAATATACCATTTATACAGTATACACACACACACACAATATATACCAATATAGTGTTACTCTTATGAACAGTCAAATGAACAGAGTGTACAGTACACAGCACTTTTCTCTAATCCTCATTTGAAATATTTCTAATGTTTAAAAAATTTTATGAAAGGAATTTTGATGAGTTAAGGTTTGTCTACTCAGGAAGTCATTTTTTACTTGAAAATCAGAATACTACAATACTTAGCCCATAAGTCAGCTGGCTGAAGGCAGCCTGGGCTGTGCTGATAACATGGGCTTTTGCTTCTGTTCTTGTGAGAGTTTTATTGATTCTCTTCCTCTGTATTACTTTTTGTATTGAGGACATTTGCTTTTCATCACCGACATTGTACTTTTTTTTATTGAGGTCGGATATAAGCAAGATCAAACTAGATTCTGTTCGCTGGAAGGACACAGATATTGATCTCATTTCATGTGACCCTCGTTTTATTAGTTAAATCAGGATATATCAGTAATATAACAAATTAAATAAATCTCTTCTTTCATTTTTAATTATTTTTCACTGCCATACACAGTGGACCACTGACAAACTTCAACTTCAACTCAACTTTTATTGTCATTCTTCCACATACACAGTATACAGAAGAACGAAATGTAATTTCTGACGGACCAAAGTGCAAGGACACTGACAAAACAAGTATGCACACCTGTTCATGACGACAGGAATTAGACATAAGTGCACATTAAATATAACGAGCAATAAACATGACGCGCACAATAAATATAACAAGGCAGAAGTGTTGAATGAGGTAGAAATGTGAAATTGTAGGAATGTAAGAGATGTTAGAAGTGTAAGAATAAAGTGCTTATTCACAATTGAGATGGCTCAGATCAGATATTATGTTAGAAAAGGTTCATTTGCACAGAATGTTCTTTAGTGCACATTGGGTGAGTTGAGTGCGCATGTATGTAAACTGACCATTGTGCAGTTGTGCAAGAGTGTCTATAGTGCACAGCTAAGTGAAAGTGCAGAGTGCAGATGTATGCAAATGTCCATTGGAGTGTTTTTTTTTTTCTTTTTCTGTAGACATGGGATGGGATGGGAAGGCAGTTTATGATGGGAGTAGGATGCTGGGTGGTATCAGCTTATTCAGGATTCTGACAGCCTGGGAAAAAAGCTGTTGCAGAACCTTGCCGTGTGGGTCCTGATGCTGCGTAGTCTTCTGCCTAATGGCAGAGGGTCAAACAGTTGGTGGGAGGGGTGAGATGAATCTTTCCCAATGGCAGAGGCTCTGCGTACACAGCGTGCCTGATAGATGTCCTGGATAGAGGGGAGGGAGACCCCTATGATCCTCTCAGCTGTCCTCACTATGCGCTGGAGGGTATTGTGTTCTGCTGTTTTGCAGTTTCTGAACCACACAGTGATGCAGCTGGCCAGGACGCTCTCCACAGTTCCTCTGTAGTAGGTGGTGAGGATGGGTGGTGGGAGACTGGCTCTCTTCAGCTTCCGCAGGAAGTGAAGACGTTGTTGCGCCTTTTTCACAGTGGAGTTGCTGTTGATGGACCAGGCGAGGTCGTCAGAGATGTGCACACCAAAAACTTGATGCTCCTGACTCTCTCTACAACAAAGCCACTGATGAACAGGTGAGGATGATCAGTTGAACTTCTCCGGAAATCCACAACAATCTATTTTGTCTTGTCCACATTGAGAGACAGATTGTTGCTGTGGCAGCAGCTCACCAGTTGTTCCACCTCCTCTCTCTATGGTGTTTTGTTATCGTTGCTGATGAGGCCCACTACTGTCGTGTCATCAGCAAACTTGACAACGAGGTTGGATTCTGACTTGGCTGTGCAGTCGTAGGTGAGCAGTGTGAACAGCAGTGGACTGAGAACACAGCCTTGAGGGGCACCTGTGCTTAATGTGATAGTGCCTGATGTTCTGTCACCCATGCGCACTGACAGTGGTCTCTCTGTCAGGAAGTCTAGAATCCAGTTGCAGAGTGACGTGTTGAGACCCAGTAGGGAGAGTTAACTCACTAGTTGCTGTGGAATGATTGTATTGAACGCTGAGCTAAAGTCAATCAACAGCATTCTGACATATGAGTCTTTTGTGTCCAGATGTGATAAGACGGAGTGCAGTATGTAGGAGATAGCATCATCTGTAGAGCGGTTGGGGTGGTATGCAAATTGTAGAGGGTCTAGTGAAGAGGGCAAAGTGGAGTGGATGTGTCTTTTGACCAGACGTTCAAAGCACTTCATTGTGATGGGAGTCAGTGCTACAGGGCGATAATCATTGAGACATGTCACCGGTTTAGGCACCAGTGAAGCTTAAGCCAGACAGAGCACCTGCTCCTCAGAGGCACCGGGATGATGGTGGTCTTTTTGAAGCACGCAGTGACCACAGCCTGACTCAGGTAGATGTTGAAGATGTCAGTGAAGACATCTGCCAGCTGGTCAGCACAGTCCCTGAGCACTCTTCCTGGAATGTTGTCTGGGCCTGCAGCAGTCCGTGGATTGACTCTAGATAATGGCCTCCTTACGTCAGCTGAAGCCAGACAGAGCACCTGCTCCTCAGGAGTGGGCATGGATTTAAGTGTCTGTGTGTCATTCAGCGCTTCAAACCGTGCATAGAAATCACAACCCGATCTCATGAAAGTGCGTATAAATAGTATGCCAAATAAAAACAAAAACTAGTGGTATTGATACGCAAAAATTTACTTTGGCGTGTATATGCTACGCAATGGATAGGATTAGGGTTGTTGTATCCCACGCGGTGGGTAGGATTAGGATTGTGGGGTAGATGCGTATCATATGTACGCGAAAACTGCGTATCATATGCACGGCAACAAATTTCGTATCATATGCATGCGAAAACCGCGTATTATATGCACGCCAAACAAGTGCGTATCATATGCACGCCAAAGTCCCTTTTTGCGACTCAATACCAAGTGTTTTTCATTTTTATTTGGCGTACTATTTATACGCATTTTCATGAGACTGGGCTCAAAAATCATTCAACAAGTCAGCGAGGTTGGTGTCACCGTTGTTGGCACAACAATTTAATACACCTGTTAATACACAAGACAACAAATCCTCAGTCTTTGCAAACCTTTTATGTATGAGATATTTTCATGGTTTTGTTAGTAGATTTATATTGCATACATTGTTACATGTGAATTTATGCATAAAGCACTAAAGCTAATATTGCATGTAAATTGTGTCAAGATATGACAATTAATCACTTGAAAGCAAAGCCTCTTCACCACTTTCATAAGGTCCAGAGAGGCAGAGCAAAATGTAGCTAATCTGATGTTCCTAATCTGTTTCTATTTGTTCTGGCTTGATAAGGTAAAGATGGTGCCTCAATGTTTAAACATTGTGAGACAATAGAAAGTGGGGCCTGGCAAGATTTACATTCATGGCTTGTTGTGATCCAGTCAATTATGACTTTTTTTCTCCATAAGAGGAAATACAGTTGCACCACTGATATATGAATCATAGAATTTGGAATAATTTGTAAACTGAATAGTATTCAATTATAGTTATGATATAGCTGGTTGTACACAACCACTGAAGTTTAGTCTATGAAAAAAAGGAAGCAACAGCACCAACAGAAATATTAGAAAAAGTGATTATATGTTGCACTTTCTGTAGCATTTACTTTAAGTCAAAAGGTTAAGGATTAAGGTTAAGGATAAACTGGTTGCTGAAAAAAATATCTTCAAGCTAGGGTCAAGTAAACATACAATGTTTAATTTTAGTGGTTCAGACTGAATTAATATTTAATACATAGGGCTTGGAGTTTAGAAAAAAATATTAGCCAGAATGTTAGAGGAATATCATTACTGTGCTGTACTGTTCTAATAAAGAATTGAGTATGATACTCTTCAGAGTGCAGCAGTGCTTTTCCCAACTGAGTTAGATTGATTCATCTTTGACTGCTTCATTCATTACTCCATCTGTTCCTTTTCATGTATTTTCTCTGATAGGCATGACTTGTCAAGCACGGACGTCGTACACAGAGGACGAGGTGCTGTGGGGCCACAGATTTTTCCCAGTCATCTCTCTGGAGGAGGGCTTCTTTAAAGTGGATTATTCTCAGTTCCATGCCACATTTGAGGTTCCCACACCTCCCTACAGTGTGAAAGAGCAGGATGAGGCATTACTCATGTCCTCTCCGCTCATGGCCCCGTCACTGTGCAATAGCAGAGAAAAGAACAACTCCCTGGACTGCCTGGAACTGCTGGAGGATCAGGAGAGCACGACCAAATTACCAGCCAAGGTGCAGAAGATGACAGGTAGAGACGGGGTGCCCAGGAAGCTCCTGAGAATGAGCTCCACCACATCAGAAATGACATACAGCCTTGGCGAACTGCCCATGAAGCTCCAACGCATCAGTTCTGTGCCTGGGGTCTCAGAGGAAAAGCAGGTTACCAAGACAACTAAGATTGCTACAGAGGCCATCAGCAAATCAGTTGCGGACTTGCCACCAAAACTGCAAAGAATGGCTGGGGGAGGAGGCCGCATGGACGGACACCTCCCTCCCAAACTCAGAAAGATGAACTCTGATCGTTTCACATAGAATAACTTTATTCTTCAGCTGCTGTCAAAAGGGCCCTCATTTCATTTGAGATGTTAATAAGCATGTATATACAGTATAGACAGATAAACCATATATGCTGTACTAATGAAGTAGGTTAACATAATTCTAAATGTCTGTTCCTGTGGTGGCTTCACATACAGTGAACAGACTCATTCAGGTTGTTGTTACTACAAGCACAATCTGGTATGGATGACACCCTCAAGTGCATGTAAAAATATATCTCTCCCTCTAATTGTATGACAAGCTGTACATATTTATGTGCCAAGGAAATGTTAGCAAATATTCATTTCTCCAAGCCATATGACGATATAGCAGACAGTTCCTCCAATGTGGCTAATTAGGAGTTATTTAAGTCACACAGTTGCATTGTTTAATACCTGTTTACTGAGCTTATGTTACAATGCATGTTTAACTTAACAAAGGTGATAAATAGATGTTCAGACGTACATACACTAATTAATTGTTTCAGTTTTCATACATGCTTTATTTGAATTGTTCCTGTGCATGGTTGTTAACTGATATACCAGTAATGCCAATAATATTCTTACAGCATAAATACATACTTAGTTTATTAATTATTTAGAATAGTAACCCTATTGAACACAGAACAAACAACACTATTGAGAATTATCAATGAATACTTGACTGTGGTAACCTTTTTATGGATTTGATATTTATTGAGAATATTGGGGGAGCTGGTATCTGTCACCTCCTTCATAATAATTCACCCAAAAATGTTATTTTTTTTCCCAATCTCCCTCAAGTGGTTTGAATGCTGTCTTGCTTTATTTTGATGATGAAGAAGATGCTTCGCAAAAAAAGTTGATGCTGTACTTTTTAAATGAATGGATGCAGAAATAAAATAAATAATTAATTAAATAAATAAAAACATTGGTAAAAACACCTTTCTAATATGTCTCATTAGTTAATGTTAATTAATGCATTAACTAACAATTAGCAATACATTCGTTACAGTATTTATTAATCTTTGTTCATGTTAGTTTTGTAACAATAAATGTAATGATTTTAATAATGTATTAGTAAAATTTGAAATTAAAATTGACAGATTAACACATGCTTTCGAAGTTTTTTTTTTTTTCCTGTTAGTTCATGCTAACTAACACATTAGTTAACATGAGCTAACAGTGAAAAATACTTCTAAAGCATTTTTTTTTTATCTTTGTCTAGTGGAGCCTTACTGTAAGTAATACCAAACAGTCTAAAAGAATTTATGCTATATTCCAAGCTGAATATGTTCTCCTTAGTCATAGTTTGAAATTACATGAGGACAGAATTTCCATTTTTGGATGAACTATTCCTTTTACTGTAACAGAGCAATAACTGAATGGCTGATGAATACCAAAATCTATGTATCATTTAGCAAACTGTCCAATAATTTCAACACAAATTTGATATTTTTATATCATACATATATAAAAATGTTTAAACCTGAAACATCAAATAGCCTAATACACATTTCACTACAGGTGCACTGTGTAATTTGTTGATGTTTAAATACTGTCTCCTATCCCAGCTTCATATGCATAAGCCATTCTTATGTTGATTTCTCCAAGAGTAAACACTGTGGTTCTGTGGTATGGGGTGCCAGTTGCAACCAGACTAATGATCCCATTTCTTGCACACAACGGTGAATGTACTTTTCATAAAAAAATAAATAAATAAATAAATAAAATAAAAAAATTGCACCCAGCATGTCACAAAATGTGTTTTATTTATGGAACACTAATTTAGTGGAGGATTTTTTTTTGTGATTACATTGCACACTGCTGGTGGTCCATAAATTACACACTTCATCATAAATACTGGACATCCAAAGGTCTTTTACAGCAAATAGATTCTAAAGCAGATTACTTGACAGGGACTTTGAAAAAAATTATTTGATGTGCTTTCAGGTCATTATGACTCAATGTAATCCCCTCTATCCACATTATTAAATTATTGCTTCATAATAAGTCAGGCGAAAAATCAAGGAATGAAATATCTGATTCTGTCTCTTCAACTTTTAATAACCCTGGACTTAAGTGCACCTTCTGCCTTATTGAAAAGGATTTAAAGGAAGGTTAATTTTATCCCCCCCATCACCACCACCACCACCGCCGCCATTTCTTTCAGAATTGGAATGTAATTTCGGGCGTCTACACAGCCAGTGAAGTAGAACCGAGCATTAGAAGCCTTGATTGGCTGATCCTTTAAAGTGTTGTGGTAGTGTCTGAATCCTGTTAATGCACCCTCACTGAGCACCTCTCTCCCAAAAGATTTTTTGCTTGAATTGCCATGGAGATCCCTGCACCTTTTTCCATTAGGCACAGCATCATTAAAAAAAGAGAGCTGTCACTTGAGTGTTTTACACCTGCACCCTCATAGATCACCACTGCTGTATAAACTGAACAGATGAGAGGTGGATTGAGATCCACTCCAGCCATAAGCAGTGGCACTAAATAGTCTAGTGACTAAATAGTCACTCTGGCAGACCGACCCCTCACTATCATCCTCTCAATCACTTCTTTCTGTTGCTGGCTTTGTTATTTAAGTCCTTTTGACTCTCCATAGCAGGTCTGTGGTCATTACAAATGAAGAAAAGAATGAGGATTGAGGCTGAAACCAATACTCAATTAATGTTGTCTATAAAACCAGTCAACCAGTCTTTAATGAACAGTTTGTTAATTAGTTATATTGATTTCAGAGCTGGGTCATTCTCAGGAAACATCGCTAATAGTGTCTGTTAATTTCAGCAAGGTGGCCTAATATGCTATTGGGAATATCGTAAATATGTGTTGACAACTTGGAAATTGTGCATAAAAGCCCGCCCTTATTATAATTATAACTGGGGAAAAAAAATATTTTGATACTTGAGTTAGGATGACAAACAATGGATTAGAGAAATTTTCAGTAGTGAATGGTAGGTTCATGAATTCTTTGCAATGCTATTTTAGCTGTCGCAGTTATCAAGTAAAAATTGATTTATAGTCAGTATTCTTGTGGTTTGTGGCAAATAATGTAAGTAAACTTCAGTATTATATGAATAAAGTTCATTATCCTCTTAATTATCAGACAAATTAAGCCATATTTCTGAAAATGAACCAGCAGCATTGTTATCATCCATGTTTAATGTATTGTGGATACTGTAGAGAGATGAACTATAACCAAAATATGCATAATAAAATGGCCTAATTTGTCATCTAAGTGACAAACAGCATTTGTTTGCTTGTTAATTATCTATATACTTGCATAGATTCCACAGTCTCTGGCTGGAAGCACAAGTTGGAATCCAAAAGATTTTATTTGTGTCTGAAATATGAATAAAAAAAATACCATCTCACATGCACAGGCATGTTACATCCCTACATTTGAAATGCAATGCAGATTTGCATTGTATATTAACATAAAGCTGGCACAGCATTTTCGAAGAACTGTTTTGGAACCTTTACACTACATCAAATCATTTTTTTTTCTTATGCTCATCTGGGGAAATGTATACCATTATCCACCAAATAAAGACTTTTAAACACAAATAATTCATGTGAATCAACTTCATCCAAAAGCTGCTATATCCTAAAATTACCTCACATACAGTCTCTTTCTGCTAATAGTCTGATGTGTCAGCCATTCATTTGCACTCATAAAAGCTCTATTTCTCATTTCATTGAGGATAGCTCTGAATGTCCAAGGCTAAATTTGGAGTGTTGACTTTGATTCAGGCGCTGAGTGTGCCTCTTTTGTTGCCTTGTTGGCCTACTGTTGAGTGGAGCTTGCTTGGATTTAAATTTTCTAATCTACTTGGGCTGTGCATGTTCCAAATAACATCTCTCACACGTTTGGTTTAGTTATGTCTGTCCTTCAGACAGAGAAGCTGAATTACCCATTTGGCATCTGCTGAATTAGGTGGAATAGTGCAGAAATGCAATATCAACACAACCGTTGAATCAAAGGTAGTATTTCCCTCTAAAAAACGTGTTTTGCTTTTACATCTCTCAGTGTAGGATTTCTCTTACCAAACACCAGTGAAAGCACTAAAAGTAGTTTTAATTCAGAAAAGATCGACCTAAAACTGAATCACTCACTCTATTAGAAGCACTGGTGTTTGGCTCAAGACGCAAAATGTAGGAAGCAGGCGGATGTCTGGCATATTCCCTAAAGCTACTAATGCTATTGTATATTGCTGTCCTCTGATTTTCCCTGCATAAAAAGGAACCATAATGAACTTCCATAATGAAGAAAATTGTCATGTTTGTTTACTGTTTGTCATGTATTACCATGCGATAACCAAAGTTGTTGTTAGTTTTTTTTTTTTATTATTAATTACAAACCCACATATGGTCCTATGCTAGCTAGGCCTTACTGAGTAACAGCTTTTGAATTTATAGATATGATGATTTTACAAAATTATTATACACTCTCAGAAAAGTGAAAAAGGTACAAAAGCTGTCACTGGTCTGATACCCTTTCAAATTGTATTAATATGTATTACTTAGGCACCAATATAAATGTAAGTGTATACAATATAAGTGTACCTTTTAAAGGGGTACCACCATTAACAGGTTTTTTTTTACCAATGTTCCAGTTTGGCAAAAATTGCCATTATATAAGATTAACAGTAAATAAAAGAGTCTGTAAAATAATATTTTGTTTGAGATCTGGAAACTACATTTTTTATGTTTAATTATTTTTTTGTTTGTTTGTTATCAGGTCTAGGTTAGTCTACTTCTTTTAACTGACACTTCATTGAAAATAAAATAAAATAAAATAAAAACTTACATAGATACGTATATAGATTGTACCCTGTTTGTGGAATATGACATTTAGTTTAAGGATCCTTTCAAATCAACAGAGAAATATCAGTTATTTTCTGAAAGTGCAGACCAAAGATCATCTTTGTATGTGAAATCTGGATGTTTTCAGTAAATGTTACTTGTAAGTGTTTCATATAAATTCATCAAATCATGTATGGGTGACTGAGAGCTTATTAGATAATTACTAATCATTAGTCATTCCATAATCTTCTCTTCTAATTTTCTCTCAGTACATTATATCCACACTTCCTTCTTTCCTTACATCCCCCTTTCATCCTTCTCCTCATCTCTCTCTTCTCCTCATCCTGTCCCTTGTGAGAGCACCTCTGTGTGGCTTTGCTGACGTACAAGTACAAGTGATTAGTCTAAGTTAGGCTGCAGAGACGTGGGGGAATATTTGATTCACAGCAGCTGCCCTCTTTACTGTGGAGTGTACAGAGGGTGTGCACCTGCGTCCCTCAGCTTTTTCATGTACACACACTCTCACACACACACATATGTGTAGTGTAGTATAGTACATATAAAGATGTGCACACACACAAACACATAAACTCACACACACGTAAATATACAAATGTTTAGAAAAACATAATAATTGTATTTATATTTATCACATTATGTAGCATTTGTTTCCTGTTCATGTGTTTATGTAGATCATGAGTACCCGTTCAAAGGCTCACTCAATGTTGTGATAGACTGCGTTTTAATGGACTTGATAAACCGCCCATATTTTGATATTTTGAAAATGAAAGAATTTCTCGCTCATGCTCCATGCAGTAATGCCTTTGGAGAATGGGAATGGTGCTCATGATTACAACAGGGTGCCACTCATATTGTACATTCTTCTGTTTTTGGATGGGCTAATCAAAGAACTGTATGAGATCATTTAAGGATATCTGCCTTTCTCCACACTGTTCTTGGGATTCTGCTTTTCTGCATTTAGCGTTTCAGACAGCAATAGCGTAACTGTACCTTTTGAACAACACTTTTCTCTCCCCGATTCAGTGCAACAATGCCTTCAGAGAGCAGCATCTTTTTTCCCTTCTCAGGCAAGCGGGTCACGTACATAACCCTGAATGTATGTAAGCCCCAAAAGACTGTATACACAAGCACAAACATGTGGTTACAGGAATGAATCAGCCTAGAAGAACTTGGGATCCTGGGGCTGAATCCACTATAAAACCTAATGAACGAGTGCAGAGAGGACCAGCCTGCTGCAGCACAAACATCCTGCATAAGCATACCTCTTGATAATGCCTTTTAAGCAGCTACAGTCCAGGCCTCTGATGCTTAGATGCGAAGCGATTCTGTGTGCCTCGTAGGCAAAATAAATTGCATTAGAAACCCAATGTGTCATGGTCTGTTTGGTGGCAGTGGATAGTTGGTTGTGCCAGCCAAAGCAGACAAAAAGTTGATTGGTTATACACCACCAGTCTGAGTGGTCGATGAAAAGATCCCAGGAAGGAACTCATGATCTGTAGATAAGCCTAAGCTGCCTGTCACCACGCAGGAAATGAGATACAAGGAGTTGCATCCCCCCACAGAAACCCGTCGTTGTGAACATGGCAAGGGGTGGCCAAGTAAAACTTCAAGGTAGAAGGGGTCAGACCTGCTGAGAGACTCTGGTAAGAATTCCAGCAATAAACCAACTGGGCAGCTAACTGAATCCAGAACACCTGAGAAGAGATGATACCAACCCCTCAGAGGACCTCAGATGATGCCAACCATGAAACAACATACAGAACTACGAAATTTTGCTATAAGTTTGATTGCATCATATAATAATTGCTGTTAATAGTGTTCGTCTGTTTGATTACGTCTTTAATTGATTTTTCCATACATTTCTGCCATATGTACATTAACTGACAGTCACCACTGATAAGCTACTACTAAATATTGTAGAAACCTAATTTGCTGTAAAGTTGCTTTGCAACGATTTGTATCGTGAAAAGCGCTATACAAATAAACTTGAATTGAATTGAATTGAATTCAAGTGACTCTCTTCACATTGCAAAAGAGACACCACTTAAAGGTGCGCTCGTTCAAAACAGTTGCGTTCGATCCTTCGCTGGCTGTGCTGATTTAAATCTAGCGGTCGTACTGTGCCGTACCATGCAGTGGAAAAGCGCCATAAATCTCCAGTCGGGGTGAATGATTGTCCCCCGAACCTGAGACAGAATGTCCCTCCTGGTTGGAATCTCTCACGGAGAGCCTTCCAGGAGAGACACCACATCCGAAAACCTTACTCAGGATGGACAGAATGGAGCTACGATTATCAGACGTACTTTGTTTTGACAAACCATCACTAGAATTCCTAGTAGCAGAGCATTTGGGGAAATATGTACAGACGCAGCCTTGGCCACTTCGGTACCATGGCATCCAACCCCAGTGGTGTGAACCAGAAGGGACAAGCCCACTTCCACTCGGCTGTACCTTTTTCATATGTACTATGCCATTTCCGGATGGAGTTGACAATATCTGCCTCTGCCCCTATCTCGACAGGATGTCTGCTCACCAATTCAGGTGCCCAGAAATGTCAACTGCATTCAGGGAGAGAAGTTTATCCTCAGCCCTAAGCATCAACATGAAAAGGGGGCCTGAATGCAGCCCATGATTTTTGTAGGTGACTACCGATGTGCTGTTCGTCCACACCAACACATGGTAGCCCATGAGGTCTGGGAGGAAGTGTTTCGATGCTAGAATCACAGGCCTAATTTCCAGACAATTTATGTGCCACAAGAGATGAGGGCCTTCCTAGTGCCCACAAGTTGGATGGCCCTTGAGAGAGACATTCATTGTGTTAGTCTTGTGAACGCAACACGCACCAAGTGAGGGACCCAAGATCAGAAGCCTGGGACTTCTCCAAATAGAAAAGGTATGAAGGTATGAAGCCCTCACTGTGTAACCCTCATTATATGCAGGGGATTGCACAAGGGGTGGAACCCCCTCCTCCTGAGCCACCACTGGATGGGCCTCATGTGCGGTAAACTCAACGGTATTACGTTGACAGCTGCAGAAATAAGAACCAAATGTTTCTGGTATTGATGGACAGAAATGGCCTGCATTGTGGTCGAGTCCCATACCACAACAAGAAAAACTGTTGTCTGTCTGAGACGCAACACACTTTTATTGTGGTTCAATCTCAAAAACCCACCTCAAGTAAGCCAGGATGACATCTCAATGATGAGCTGCAAACTCCTCCAGCTGGGCCAGTCATCTATGTAATTGAGTACACTTTGTGAAGGTGCAAAGCGATAAGGCTAGGTCAAGAGGAAGAACTCAATATTCCACCCCTAAAGCAAACCTCAGAAACACAGGAAGTTCCTCAGGTTTTTTTTGGAAAAGCTTTCCAGTTTAAGGTTGTTTCAATGGCAGAGGTCTAGCAGGGAAGAGGTGGATCTTCCATGAGGTCATTTTTGCCTCTTAGTATTCAAGTATACTCTAGTAAGGTGCCGCTTTCAGGCTTTGTTTAAGGGTACATCTTTGAAACATTTGTGTAACAGCAGACTGTGCCTCTCCTCACACTTTTACCAGATTTTACAACATGGATGTTTATCTGATTCCTGGTTCCCAGGTTTTGTCTGTCTGAACAGGTGTCAGTTTTTAATTTTTGCCAGTCTGTGTAACTATATATTTTTCACAGGCTGATAAACTGGCAGCCACTTCATAGTAAGACGCTGTGGTGTAGTGGTCCCCTAGCGTCAGCTACTGATGCAGCATCAAGTGAACCAACAAATGCTTTGGTTATGTGTGTATCCATGGGCGACATTAGGTGGGGGCAGGCGCGCCGTTGACACGGGGGACAGGGGGAGGTCATGACCTCCTCAGTTTTGAAAAGACAGCAATCGACCCCCACACTTTTGATAAGGGAAAATGATGGCGTTATTTTACTGACAAATGTCGAGAGTGCACTGTTGTAGCGCGAAAGTACATTAATTTTATGCGTGGGTGCGAATCTCTGCGCTCGTACGCGGATTTCCTTTGCTCTCGCACAAAACCGGACGCGTGCTCTCAGATATACGCTGCTCTCGCCCAGAGGGTGTGCGCGCACTTAAAACGTGTCCGTGGCAATCGCAAATCTCTCCTCTCGCTCAAAGTGTGCATATGTACGTGCTCAAACTGTGTCCTGTGCACTCTCAAATCTCTCCATGCTCTTGCGATAGAAATAAATAATTTTTGCACCTGGACTAAACGTTGTCAAAAGTTATCAACCAATCAGACTTCCAGGACTGACCGGTGAAAATGCTACGTGAAATCTAATTGGCTGCAGGGAACTGCACCAGGAATTATTTTGGCAATCAAAGATGGGTCTTTAACTTCGTTACAATTTAATAATATTTAGCAATATTAATCAAATGAATATTAGAAATGGCTAGGATTTGGGTGCTTGGGTGATTTGTACAAATAAATAACCTAGTAGTCTGTCTGTCTAACTGATTGGTCAAACCCCTCCGAGCGATTTATCTAAAAGCAACATATTACATACAGTATTGTCACGGTGCGTGTGGAGAGATGAAGCGAGGACTCAAGTGCAGGATGAATGCTTCTTTCTTTTAATAATAAAATGAAACACAAAAAAAATAAAACAACCCCAAGGGGGAAAAACAGACAGGCAGGCTAGGAACTGCACTACATGCAGACATAACACACACAATGAAAAACGACAGATCAGCACAGGATTACAGACACCAGGAGAATAAATAGGAAACCAAAGAAGAAGCCTTCTTCCTCCTCCTCCTCGCCACCGCCTAGGGGGAACTGGGAGCGGACGCCGTCGCCTCGGGGGAACTGGGAGCGGACGCCGCCGCCTCGGGGAAACGTGAGTGGACGCCTCCTCGGGGGAAACGTGAGCGGACGCCGCCGCCTCGGGGGAAACGTGACTGTGCGCGGGCACCGCCGCCTCGGGGGAACCGTGAGCGGACACGTCACCTTCGGGGGCGCTGCAGCCTTGTCGGCCATCACGGGAGGCACTGCAGCCCCCTTAGCTGGTGAACGTGCCAAGAACTCCACAAACCCCTCAAAGAATACATGATCGCATCCTGACATGCTCCGGTGACCAATAGGCTCATCAAGGGCATAACTGAATAAGTCCTTAAGAGCGGAGTCATTGTAGCCCAGCCCCTCTGCAGCATTCCTGTCATCTGGTCGCCATCCTGGGCACACCCGCTGAAGACTGTGACACAGTATATCCTATATGGCTCTTAAGACACACTGCATATAAAAGATCAATGTTATGTCATTTTATGTCAGATACCTCAACTGAATTTAAAATCAGTGCAATGAATTATTAATCTGTACAATGATGCCAATAATAAGTAACAATTATAATGTTTCCTATCAAATCAACATCAAATACTAAATGTAAACGATGCACAAGATATAACACAATAAATCCTGTGATGGAATAACTGTTTGGACATTTATTGGGAGTTTTTTTTTTCATCCAGAGTTTGTTTTCAGTTCTGATTTTAGTTATATTTTTTTTTCATGAAAACCCACGTCATCTTAGCTATACATTCAATGGCACTCCTCTAAGTGAAAATACAGATATATGACTGACACTACATTGTCTGCAAATTAAGTAAATATCATTAAAACTGTTGTTATGATTAATCATGAGATTATACAACTTATTAAAAGTAGTTCCCTGTTCCCTTGTCACGTTCGACGTTACGTCAGTCGTGACTGACGAATTGGGATCTCGCCCGAGAGCCCA
>NW_015554266.1:2500958-2515245 GCF_001515605.1 Sinocyclocheilus anshuiensis
TGTCACGGTGCGTGTGGAGAGATGAAGCGAGGACTCAGGTGCAGGATGAATGGTTCTTTCTTTTAATAATAAAATGAAACAAAAACAAACTAAAACAACCCCGAGGGGGAAAAACAGACAGGCAGGCTAGGAACTGCACTACATGCAGACATAACACACAAAATGAAAACCGCGACGGATCAGCACAGGATTACAGACACCAGGAGAATAAATAGGAAACCAAATGAGGAGGCTAGCGAGGGAGACACAGGTGGAGCAACTTAAACAATAATGAGGTAACAAGATGGGCAGGGCAAGACAATAGACAGGAGAGAGCACATGGCAACAAACAAACACAACACAAGCCATGTGCTCACAGAACACAGTGTCATCTGGTCGCCATCCTGGGCACACCCGCTGAAGACTGTGACACAGTATATCCTATATGGCTCTTAAGACACACTGCATATAAAAGATCAATGTTATGTCATTTTATGTCAGATACCTCAACTGAATTTAAAATCAGTGCAATGAATTCTCAATCTGTACAATGATGCCAATAATAAGTAACAATTATAATGTTTCCTATCAAATCAACATCAAATGCTAAATGTAAATTTGACTCAAGAGACAAATGTCGCCCATGTATGTAACCTTAATTCCATGAGTATTGAACAAGATGCTGTATGGTTTTCCATATTCTTCCTTTGTTTCTGCTATGACTACCTTCATTGGAAAGTCTGAGTTGTGATGAGCAAGCACTTTTGAGGCATCAGTGACACACGATGGCAAGATATGAGACTTATAATACATTATAACTATGGGAAATATAATCCATTGTAAATTAAGTGGATGCATTGTGTTCACTGTGTATTATCATCATACTCTTAAAAACTATAACTACAAATAAGTAAATATTATAATGCATTAAAACTGTTGTTATGATTAATCATGAGATTATACAACTTATTAAAAGTAGTTCCCTTTCAGTCAGTCACGTTCGACGTTACGTCAGTCGTGACTGACGAATTGGGATCTCGCCCGAGAGCCCATAGGAACTGCACTACATGCAGACATAACACACACAATGAAAAACGATGGATCAGCACAGGATTACAGACACCAGGAGAATAAATAGGAAACCAAATGAGGAGGCTAGCGAGGGAGACACAGGTGGAGCAACTTAAACAATAATGAGGTAACAAGATGGGCGGGGCAAGACAATAGACAGGAGAGAGCACATGGCAACAAACAAACACAACACAAGCCATGTGCTCACAGAACACAGTGTCATCTGGTCGCCATCCTGGGCACACCCGCTGAAGACTGTGACACAGTATATCCTATATGGCTCTTAAGACACACTGCATATAAAAGATCAATGTTATGTCATTTTATGTTTGACTCAAGAGACAAATGTCGCCCATGTATGTAACCTTAATTCCATGAGTATTGAACAAGATGCTGTATGGTTTTCCATATTCTTCCTTTGTTTCTGCTATGACTACCTTCATTGGAAAGTCTGAGTTGTGATGAGCAAGCACTTTTGAGGCATCAGTGACACACGATGGCAAGATATGAGACTTATAATACATTATAACTATGGGAAATATAATCCATTGTAAATTAAGTGGATGCAACGTGTTCATTGTGTTATAAATCATTATACTATTAAAAGCTATAACCACAAGTAAGTAAGTACGTTAAAACTGTTCTTATGCTTGTTTATGAGATGATACAACATATTATAACATATTTTTTATAATGCATTATTAATTCATTATAATGTCCTAAGAATACCCTTGTAATGTATCATAAACATCACTGAGTTTTGTTAGGAAAACAGCTGATCACTTAATCAATCAATGTGCTTACAATTAAACATTCATTTTGGAGTGAGTTATATTTTGACATTACAACAAAACAAATGCTGTTTTATCAAAAAAGTCACCGAGAATTGTTTTTATTTTTATTTTATTTTTATGGTGTCTGCAAACAATGATTGACTGTAGTAAATCCTAATGCCATCTATTTTGGCTAGTAGAATTTCTCAATGGCCGGTCTCTTAAAAATGTAGCAGCCAAATTGGTTGGTGATTGAAAAAGTTAATTACGATGATTATTGTCATTGCCCAATTGTTAAGAGTTGGGCTTGGTAACTTATGGGTTACAGGTTTGACATGTCAACTTTTGACTCAACCCATGGTGTGATTTGAAGGGGGACCACAAGTATATCTTTCCAGTGGCTAACCGGTTGGGACATCCTTCAGGGAACGAGGGTTACACAAGTAACCGAGACGTTTTTTTCATAATACATTATACACTCATTATAATGCTTTAAGAATACCCTTATGATGTATTATATATACAGGCTTCATAGAAAGTGTTTTTTCTTTCAGCGGATGCATATGATTTCCTGTCAAAAAAGTAATTACCTTGACAGATATTTTATCATAATATTTTATAATAAAACCTTAGACATTTCTAATGATTTATAGTTATAGGCCCCCTGGTGCAAATTGTGCTTGCACTCTAATTGTCTTTGTTTGCATTTCAATAAAATTTGCAGTATAACTCATCACATTTGTGCCATTTTTAAAGCATCATAATTTTGTGTTGTTTCCAAGAACAAAAGCCAGAATCACCCTATAATCTAGGATGTTTTTTTTTTTTTTTCTCGTCACCTTAGCCTTTTCTCTAGGTGGCTGTTCAGCCTGGATACATACATTCAATAGCTAACAAAATTAAAAATAAAATGTATCTTCTATTAATGTATTAATATGATGTGAGGTCCCGTTACCCGCACGACACTAAAACTTGAACACATTTCCTCACATGCAAATTTAACTGGAGAAACTGCACACATGGTCTGGTGAGAGAAAGAAAGAAAGAAAGAAAGGGAGACTTTTTGCTCATTGCCTCAAGATTGACATATAAGGTTTCAATGACATGGAGAGAGATAGGGGGAATGCTGATTTTCATTCCTTTCTCGGAAATGCTCACTGGTATCTGTCTTCAAGTGCTAGTGTAGTAAACACCAGTCTACTTCAGTTACATACACAGAGAAAAGGAACTCTTACAAAAATAAAAATAAAAAAAGAAGAAGTTTATTCAAGTGTGCTATTAGTTTAATCATTTTAAACTAAAAATAAGAAAGTATATTTTCAGAATAATTAGAGATATACTTAATATTATACTTACTTAAGTATGGTTGGCTTATATTGACAAGTGTACAGAAAAGGCTGTATATTTGGCCTACAATTGTACTTTATCTTTTGATCGAGATATACTTAAAATACATATGCTAAGTATACTTGGCTTGTAGTTGTGTTTACTCTTTTGATGGAGTGGCCTATTAAATACTTTTTCACACATATTGGCTTCTATGAAGTAGCATTGTGTGATGGCAATATGTGATGGCTGTGAGGATTTAACTTTTAGCTTTTGTTGAGTAAATGAGAAATGTGGACTGGTGATTGGAAGATGAGTGTTATTTGCTTTACCTTCACTTATTTGTTTCATCTGAAAATGAATATACATATTCCTAATTGGGTGGTGAGGTGGCTCAGTGGGTATCACTATCACCTCACAACAAGAAGACCGCTGGTTTGAGTCCTGGCTGAATCAAGAATCCTTTCTTTGTGTAATCTTTGTGGGTTTCAGCCAGATCCTCCAGAAATGGTATCTATTCATTAATATTGTAACAGTATTCCATACAGTACTACAATAAAATTATTTCAAAATAGTGGCAACTCATGCCTGACCTTGCGCAAATTATCATATCAGTCAAGACCAGCTGACTGTGTGTCTGAATTCAAGAAAACATATGGAACTGCTCAGTAACAGTCACGTTTATGTATATAGTGCTTTATACAATATAGATTGTTTCAAAGCAGCTTCACAGAAATAAAGAATAAAATAAGTGTTAATCTTGCAGAATTTATCAATTATGAAACAACTTTAATTCCAGTTAATTCTGTTTAGTTGAATGTTGATTAAATTCAGTTCAATAGTAGTGATGCTGTAAAGTTTATCAGCTATGAAACAAATTCATTTCAGCTATAAGCAGCTCTACAGAAGGCAACAGGGTCATTATTCAGCTCAAGTTTGTTCAGTTTTGATTCAATTCAGTTCAGTAACAGTGTGTTGCAAAGTTTATAAATCATAAAAGAAAATTTAATTCAGCAATAAATCATCTCGACAGAAGACATTAGTGTCATTATTCAGCTCAATTTAGCTCAGTATTGATTCAGTTCAATAACTGTGTCAGTGTTGCAAGGAAAACAAAAGCTAAAAACCAGGTTCAGTCGAAGGCCAGTTCTTCTCTGCCCTAAATTAACAAACACAATATAAATTATTATTTCAGGCTGTATCAACTTATCAACACCCATCGTCAGATTTTGTGGACTGACATTATTCAAAATTCTGCATTCAGCTCATTCCGCTTGGAGAAGTTACTTGCAGGTAAAACTTACCCACAGTTAATTTTCACTGATACAGTAGGTGTGGGCGGAACAGAGAGCAGGCACAAGCCCGTGAAACTTCCACCAATGAACCATAATAAACTGAAGTGTGTGGCTGTGTGCAGGGATATAGTGGCACAAAATGCTCCTTGTATTGCTTATGTCAGGTTGAGAATTATTATTGTTTCTATAGATAAATATAGTCAAGTACTGCTTTTGTATTGTGGCTAGTCTATAATGACCTTTGAATAACAGTCAAAGTTAATGTATTTCTTTTACTCATGTGCCTCAAAAACATTTGGAGTTATCTAGAAAAAATGGGACTACAGCCGCTTCAGCCCAGATTTAGTGATGCCTCTGATTGCACATTTTACCTCTGTAATCTGATGCATTTCTGAGTGCAACAGGACATTTTATGACCATTGGTTACTTTTAGATTTTATTTTATCTATGAGGGATTGATTGGATCATGAAAAGCTGGCAGAGTGAGTACTCGCACTGTGTCTGTGTTACATATATTGGTATATCTGCTTTGGAATGATTTGGAACAGTGAATCCTTTCAGCTGTATCACATAGCGAGCTACATAAGAGATTTTGACCATCTCGCTCATATAGAGTCCCAGGTGAAAAAGACGTAGTATTAAAAATATACTTGAAATTGAAGTAGCATGTTTATAATACATTTGTATTCCCAACAAACTTATTTGAAGTGCAATAAAAATATATTGAATTGTGATCGTGTCTCTTTAGGGCACTTGGAGGAATCCACTCAATTCATATGGATTACTTTGGCGATGTTTTTTTGCGATTTCAACTTTTTGAACATCTTTGGTGAATCTTCTTTCATCGGAGGGACATAAATCTCTCAGATTTTTATTAAAATATCTCAAAATAAAATAAAATTAGTCATTATAACATGTAACTTACAACATTTACATTCTTTTATTTGCAAAATGAAGTTGTGTATTTATTTAGTTATGATTTCCTGAACAATTTGGCTTCATTGTAATGAGGTTAATGATCTTTGAAAAACCATGATTATGAACATACAATTACTTTGTCTTGAGCTGATTAGCCAACTGTGGTAGTGTTCGTTGATTGGTGTTTATATTTGTTCAAGCTTGACAACCTTATCGCGTTTATTTTCTAATGTATATTTCTCATTAGAGATAAGAACAAAGATTACATTGTAAGAAGGGTTGCTTATATGAGAGCATACAGTACATCTGAAACTGCTGAGGCTGGGAAGGTTTTTGACTATATTACCGACCAGGTACATTGTTCTCAGCGTACTGTCATTCTTAAAAAGAAAACAAATCATCAATCATCATTTGCTTTTGTGTGTGTGAGTGAAATATAAAAATTTGTTGTTTTTCAGATCAGCTGCTATAAAAGACAAACTGAAATCTGAGTGCAGAGACAAGCAAAGGAATAGTAAGTATATTTTCATGTTGTATCACCTGTTATAGAGATTTTTGAATCATGCCTGAGGGTGATTTGGTCAATCTTGGAAGAAAAACATTAGCAATGTGTCCATTCGAGCTGGCTAATTTGTGCTTGCTTTCAGTCATTCATGTAAGAATCTGTTATTTAATTTTGTTTCTGTTTAGTTTTTTTTTCTAAAGCTGCAAGGCTCTGGTGCAAAATATTGTATGCCAGGAGTCAGGACGACTAGGCTGTGCCCAGGTCTCCGGAACCTGCGACGACGCTCAGCTCCATCAGCCCTCCATACATTTAATAGTATGTTTTGTTTTGTTTTTCACCAAAGTATATATGCTGCTGTCCTTTTTTAGTGTACTTTATGAATATTTGTAATGTACACAACAATATATAATACATTAAAGTTTTCTAGATATCAAAGTGTGTACGTGTGTGTATATAATGAAAAAAGTAGCTTTATAATATACTAGTAGTGTAATGCTAATGCATTTCCAATGAGCTGAAATACAATTGAAATGTACTTGAAGTACATTAAAACGATGCTTCAAATATACGCTAACTGTAGTTCATGAAGTATTAAAAGGACATTTTAAATGTATTTTAAGAAATACACTTAAATTGCACTAAATATACTTAAAGTGGTTCGAATTTAACACAATTTCAATATATTAAATATATTACAAATAGATTAAAATCAAACTTAAACATATCTTGAAATACACTTAATATACTTAAAGTTGTTTCAAAATAATACATTTAATATGCACTTAGTATAGTATAATTTAAATATAATAAGTATGTCTGAAAAAGTACAATTTAAATATATTTCTTTTTCACCTGGGGTAGCAGTAATATTAAATCAGATCATTTAATCAGATGCCTATAAAAGTGGGTGAGTTCATTGGTAGCCCTAAAGAGTGCTTCTGTCGTCAGGCCCAAAGGCTCAACGTCATGCTTGTTCACCCCATCTGTTGGTGATGTTTAGAGGACAGATGGCATCAGAGAGAGAGAGAGAAAGAGGGTAATTACACACTAATAACAGCTCTCATTCAAGCAGTGTCTAAAATGAAACAAGCACCCTTTTTAATCCAAGCTTTCTAAAAATACAAATTTCACTTGCAGGATTTAAGCCTGAGATTGCTTTTCTGTAACACCTATAGTGCCCAATGAACTACCTCTGGAGACCCAAATCAATGTGTTTTACGAATTTCTCTGTGAACTTATTATTTATTATCTTAAAATCTGCAGACGGCAGTCAACAGTCACAGATTCAGCCTGTTTGCAATTAAAGGATAAAGCAGGTGTTAAAGTTGTGTAATGCAGTTACCTCTCTCTCTCACTCTCTTTTCTCCAAAGGGGATAGTATAAAGAAGAAAAAGTTTAAATTAAGAGTTGGATGCAAACCAGGAACTGCAAATTTGTTCCGTGTGATTAAGATAGCCAAAGGCCAAGATGAATAAGATTGAGATGATCTAACCACACACTGATACAGCATGCTCTCATTAAAAAAAAAATAAATAAAAAAAAACACACACACACAAGCAGTTTAAAAACATAATTAAGGCACCATGATACAACAAATTGCGCTTTATGATAGAATGGGTGCCAATAAGGACTTTGATGATTAGAACAGTGAGAATTACTCCAACATTTCCTTCTTGCATAAGTTGTTTTTATATAAACATAAATCTGAATAAACCTTCCATTACCTGCATTTAACTTTTACAAACAACAACAACAACAACTCATGTTCTTCCTGTTTCTTCATGTTCTCCGTCTAGTTGTTGACAGCTAGCTATGTAGAAGTCTTTGTGAAGTACGAGAATAAATTTAATTGTATGTTGCCTAATTGGGGCCTTACTTGTCCTATCCCTGAAGCCCATCTCTATACCTACCCCTGTTCCAAACTATATTTAACCTGCTCATTAGTAAAGGTATCCTCAAAGGTCCTGGATGGTATCCATGGTCTTAAGCATGGTAACAATATGAGCTGCACGCATTGACAAATTCTCAAACACACTGACAGTGCAATCCCTGTATGGGATTGGTAATTGTTAACATATTTCCAAATAAATTTATAAAACATGTCTTTATTAAACAAAAAAATGATTGTCTTTGGGAGAAAATTACTTTTGGTCTTCATACTTATTTTCATATCGAAACAACATAATTTAAATTACATCCAGTTTATTAGTGACAAAGCTCATTAGTGTTAATCACATGATCACTGCCTTTGATCTTGAATGTGGCCGATCTACTACGAGAACAGACATGAGCATATTGTAACATCTGATCAGGCTTCCATCCTTCAGAGGGAGCCCTCACATGAATATTGAACTCTGTTACTTCCTGTTCCTGCCACATCAGTTCCTGTCTTGTCATTTCCTTTTAACATGTATTTAAGCCATATTGTTCCCACTGCCATTTTGCAAAGTATTGCCAGTTCCGCTGCCTTACTAACATTCTTCCGTGCCGTAATGTTTATTGTTATGACCATTGATTTTGTTCTTCTGACTCACGTCTCTGGATTAAAGTTGTGGATTTGTCTGCCATTGGATTGTTTTCCCTGTGTACTGACCCAAGCCTGTGACCTGACTAAGAGCTGTGACTATTGTTTAGACTTGAAGCACATATCCTTGAATAAAGACCCGCATATGGAATCCACTCGGCCTACCTCTTCCTTATAAATATAGAGTGCATGGTACAGACAAAACGTCATAACCCAAAAGAGTAATTCACCCCTGGTTCCTTCTAGATTTTCTTATGGGGTTTATAATCGTTTTTTTTTCAATTTATGAGTAAAAAGCCTGTGGTAAACAAAACTGGATGGTACTTTAACATTTTGTTCTAACATAAACTGCACACACTGATACCCCAGACTGTCTTATCAAGTTACTTATTAGAAGCATACGTTTTCAAAAAAAAAAAACATAATTCACACTTTCCGTATTGGTGTGTGCACTTTACGTTGTAAAACAAAACATCAAAGTATTGTCTAGTTATGTTTACCACAGGCTTCATTTTACTCATAAATTCAACATTCAAACTAACTTTTTTAACTTCAATTGATCATCTCAGCGTTCTAAAGTGACATTTGCAAATTAGTATCGGAGGCTTGTGCTCATCTGTTAAACTGTCAACTTGAGATTTGAATCCATGGAGGAAGGAAGTAGGACACCCCGTTCTTGTTTCTTATTTATTTACACACTTGTACTGTTGAACTATTGTATAAACGCAATATCAAACTCATAGTCATGCGATATGGCTGTATATCAGCATGGCAGCATTACCTCATATGTTGTTTCCAATTCAGTTCTATACTTTCTCATGAAGAACATGCTGTTACATATAAGAGTCATGTTTCCTCTTGAAGCTAAGTCCCCCAGCTCAAAACTCTCTGTGGATGCGGTATGAATTATGGATGAACAAACATTTAAACAACAGAGCAATGTCCCATAATAGAAGACAGTAGAGAGTTCTCCACCCTGTAAGGTTATGTACTTTTACCAGAAACATTTTCTTTTGTATTCGCTCCATCCCTGTCTCTCCGTCCACCTGTATGCATTTTTAATGTTGTTGGGAGAGTAAGAGACCTCTGCTGGTGCATAGTTCTACTCGCTCTACAGTAAAAAGTCCTTACTGAAATCAGTAATGACTATATTGTATGCGTCCTAGAGAACTATAAGTAATTTTTACAGTTTCATAATGTGAAACTAATCAATAACTAGTGGATGACAATTTTATCTTTTTTATTTTTAATTTCATTAACTTTAAGCATCGTTTTTTATTTTTACTTTAACATTTAACAACTTACAGAATCAATAGGTAATAAAATGTTAATAATGAGTAAATTTTAATTAGTCTTCTTACAGAACTGAATTAGATAACTGAATTCTTCTTACTGAAGAAATAAATATTTAATTACAGGGTTTTTTTTTTTTTGGTTTGTTTGGGTTTTTTTTTTGGATACTGTGGTCAATTTTCCGGCATCCTTCTGAACTTTACACAGTATTCTGTATTTACACATTCTTACACATTATTATTAATACTTAAATAAAGAGGACACAGCTTACATCCACACTTCTCACTGAATCAGTAACTGAGAGTCATGGAGACAAAAAAAAAAAGTGACCTATAAAATGATGAATAGCTAGACAATTTAAGATTGTGTTTTCATTAATACTTACTGTAAGCATGACGGTAAGCCACTAGTAGTGACTCAAGTGTTACAAAATCCATCAGAAATAATTACTATCCAAAAACCTTACAAAAAGCTCAAAAGCTTACAATGACTTCAACCATTACTAGGGAGTAATCATGCTTTTCACTTTAAAATACTGTTACAAATAATTAGTAATTCCTTCTGATAGATTTGGTAATACTTGAGTAATTACTAGTAGGTTACAATGACCTTCACGTTAGAATGAATTATGCACTAAGCATTGTTTACATTCATTTTGAAACAGTAGTGTCTTAGTAGTTCTCTGATAGGTACAAAAAATAGTTGTTACTGATTAGCTAGCAGTGAACCAATGCATTCAACTGAGTGAGTATTACTTACTAATTTGTTAATTGTATTTTGTTGTAAGTTAATAGTAGTTACTAAAATTTAAATATTGTATTACTCGTTTGCTCCTGTGTAATTATTCATTAATTATGGAACAGTATTCTAACATGTTACCCATAAATCATTTCATTGGTGAAATAATTTGGTATTTTGTGCAAGTCTGTTTGTTTTACTTTTCTATTGTCTCATACTGCTTTTCAGATGTCCATTTGTATAAACAACACTGTAAATACTACTCCACCTTCTATCTGGCATTAACAGAACCCAAGACTTTTTGGTCATTTGGTACCCAATTTAAACTCAAATCTCAGAGGAGTCAGTGCCTCAGGCAATGAGTCATAGCATCTTACTGGACTAACTAAGTAGATCTCATACATCTGTAATAGTCAGGCAATTAACCTTTAATCCATTTCACCAAGGGGAAAATAAAAGGAGCAGCCTATGGAACAGGTTCCCAATGGAAACTCTCTTACAAGATACATTGAAGGTCTATATCCTTTCATACCAGTTCTGTGTTTCAAAATAATCCTCATCTTAATGTATACTGTTTTTTTTTTTCAGTTTATTTCAGTTTACTTGATTTTATAGTGAACGTTTATGGGGGGAAGATTAAACGGATATCAATGGCCCTGATCACAGAGGTGGCCTGACACAATCATGATTTCTGTCTATTTCTTTCTACAAACTTCTGAGACCAAAGAATGCATTTAAGATGCAAAAAACAGGCAGTACTCAAGTGTTATGTTAGTCAACACATCAAAATAAGTGTACACTCTAGAAAATGCTGGGTTATTTTTTCAACCCAACCTCTGGGTTGAGCCTGTTGGGTCATATGTTGAGTTATTTTTTTCCAGTGTTGGGTAGTTCCCTTTTGAACAGTCTCTCCCTATGCATTGACATGCTCATGGGGAAACTCCTGTTTCCTCTGATACTGAAGCCAGATTTGTTCACATACGTGTAGCTGCATGAACCAATGGTGCTTCATCCCACCAAAATGGGAGGAGCCGAACTCTATATAAGTTGGCTCTGAGCGCCATTTCATCAGAATTGTTCTCCTTCAGTGATGAAGATCATTTCCTCGCTGACTCTGCAAGCAAGAAGCCGAAGAAGGAAGAAGCTCAGCTCAGACTGCTGCTCACTGTCGTAGAAGGAGCCCCCGACAGTGGAAGAAGCCAGAAGCCTTCCCCTGTGGCCATCCGGAACATCTAAGAGCAAATTTCTGAGAAAATGCCTGAGCAAATTTCCAGCGATGTTACTGCACATGTCGCACCGTGAGTCTGGAGTCTGCAGATGGGCACAGTGAGTGCTGGAGTGCCACCTTTGGCTGAATTTGACAGAGATTAGGGACACTGACAAGGTCACATTCCTAGACTCAGCAGTCTCTCCTAAGGGACTGTTTGGCCCTGCCGTGGGTTTGGCGGGTGGTTTACAGCGGCACAGAAGTCATCGCAGGCAATGCGTCACTTCCTGCCGAGTCCATCCACTCAGCAGCCTGCCAAGCCGGCGTCACCTCAGCCTCAGCCCCAGCCTAAACCTGAGCCTCGCTCACACTTTTACGAAGTGCATAGACGCAGCTCTTTCCTCTCTGAGACAGATGAGAATCCACATTCTGAACTAACTTGATGACTGGCTGGCCTGTACGCCACAATAGCCCTGCTTCCTCTGGTCATTAGACAGGTCAGGGAAGTCAAATGCTCAGTCCTCCTGGTGGCCCCACTCTGGAGGAATCAGATGTGGTTCCTCGAGTTGATTCAGCTGCTGTCGGCAGCCCCTTGGCTGATACCATTGAGGGAGGACCTTCTCTTGCAAGCAAAGGGCATGATTTGGCATCCCCGGCCAGAGCTGTGGAATCTTCATGTTTGGCCCCTCGACTGAATTCTTTGCAGCTCCCTGCGAGTGTATCTAATACCATTTTGGAGGCTAGAGCTCCGTCTACAAGACATCGTTATGCCCTTAAATGGTCAGCCTTCTCTGACTGGTGAACGCGGAATGAGGAACCGTCCTCTTGTGACATGTCTCACATGCTAACCTTTCTACAAGAGCTGTTGGATAAGAGGCGCACCCCTTCCACTCTCAAAATGTATGTGGCAGTCATCAAGGCAAATCATTCTCTCATGGGTGGCCAGTCAGTCAGCAGAAACAACTTAGACATTAAGTTTCTGAGGGGAGCTTGGAGATTGAATCCGCCTCGCCCTCATACTGTACAAACTTGGGACTTATCTATAGTCCTCAGGGCCCTACAGAGCCCTCCCTTTGAGCCGCTCCAGTCGGCCGACTTGCGGCCCCCTGTCGCTTAAGACCACCCTCCTTTTGGCATTGGCGTCAGTCAAGCGAGTGGATGACCTGCAAGCACTGTTAGTCAGTGCTTCCTGTCTTGAGTTTGGGCCTAATGACTGTAGAGTCGCCCTCAAACCGAGACACAGCTTTGTGCCGAAAGTGCTCTCCACTCCATTTAGAGCACAAGTCATCACCCTTCTAGTGCTCCCCAATCCAGATGGTGAGCAGGGTCCCAATCCATTCTGCCCGATTTGGGCTCATAGAGCATATGTTGAGTGCTCTGGCCTGTTTAGACACTCAGAGAAGCTCTTTGTGTGCTTCAGAGACCGTTCTAAGGGCTGCCGGTTATGAAGCAGAGACTTCATAAGAGACTATATCTTGCTGGATAGTGGATGCTATAGCCTTGGCTTATGCCTCAGCGGGCTTGCAGTGCCATATAAGTGTGAGGGCCCACTTCACCAGAGGAATGGCCTCCCACTGGGCTTGGTCCAGCGGGATTTTTATTGGTGATATTTGTGCAGCCACCCTCTACCTTCTCCATATTTTACAACTTGGACATCCCTACCCTGCAGACAAGGATTTTGTCTGCTTAATTCTACCTAACCCCTTTGTAAGTGGAGAGGGTTATGTTTTGTATTCCTCAGCCTGAATGGCTTGGGTCTCATTATTGGCTTAAGCTTACAAGAGCCCTCAGTATGAGTGCTCCGGAGCTGGCTCACAGTGTGGCTTCATTCTGCACTTGCTTGTAGCACGGCACTAAGCAGAGTCATTTTTCCAGCTAAAGTCAGTTAATTGATTCAGTGATGTCATCATCCAGTTCAGCTCTCTTCCAATAGTGTCTGTGCAATCAGTCAAGCGTCCCCAACTAAGCAAGCCAAAGGCGACAGTGGCAAGGAACCAAAACTCAATCGGGGACATAAATGGATAAAACACCTTGGGAGAAACCAGGCTCAGTTGGGGGGGCAGTTCTCCTCTGGCCAGATGAAACCAGCATGGCGTTGCTTTAATTCCAGGCTGCAACACAGGTGAAGAGGACTTGTCTGGTTCCCGTGGTCTTGTGCCGATGGTCGTCGAGGTCTTTGCAGGGGATCTGTATTACGTGTATGACAGGTTAAAGAGATGGATCTTTAATCTAGATTTAAACTGGCAAAGTGTGTCTGCCTCCAGAGTTTGGGCGCTAAATAGGAAAAGGATCTGCTGCCCACAGTTAATTTTGATATTCTAGGTATTATCAAATGGCCAGAGTTTTGAGATCGCAGCAGATGTGAAGAACTATAATGCGATATGAGCTCGCCCAAGTATTGAGGAGTTAAACTATTCAGGGCTTTATAAGTAATTAGCAAGATTTTAAAATGTATTCGTTGTTCAATAGGGAGCCAGTGCAGAGTTGACAGCACCGGGCTAATATGTTCGTACTTCCTGGTTCTAGTGAGAACTCTAGCTGCTGCATTTTGGACCAGCTGGAGTTTGTTTATTAAGCGTGCAGAGCAACCACCCAATAAAGCATTACAATAATCTAACCTTGAGGTCATGGACGCATGAATTAACGTTTCTGCATTTG
>NW_015554266.1:2515816-2536858 GCF_001515605.1 Sinocyclocheilus anshuiensis
CTGTACATGTGGAAGAATTGACAATAAAGCAGACTTGACTTGACTTGACTTGATATGATATCTCGTCATTCACTGCTACGAATTGATGACGGTCAGATAAGTAAGATCTGAACCATGACAATGCAATTCCACTCATGCCAACATCATTTTGCAGTCTATTCAAAAGAATGTTGTGGTTGATAGTGTCAAATGCAGTGCTAAGATCCAGTAGAACTAATAGAGAAATACAACCACGATCGGATGATATAAGCATGTCATTTGTAACTCTGATGAGAGCAGTCTCAGTACTATGATACGGTCTAAATCCTGACTGGAAATCTTCAGAGATGCCATTTCTCTCTAAGAAGGAACATAGCTGACAGGATACTGCCTTTCCTAGTATTTTTGACAAAGATTTGACAAGTGTATACAATTCTTCCTGTCCTATAGCAGAGAATGAGTAGAATTGTTCCTCGGGGGATCTATAGTGCACTATCTGGTGCGATACTGTGGCTGACAGCTGCATGGTTTAAATTTGATCTCTAATAGTATCAATCTTGGAAGTAAAGAAGTTCATAAAGTCATTGTTGCTGTGATGTTGGGAAAGGTCTGCGTCTGTTGATGCTTTATTTTTCATTAATTTAGCCACTGTATTTGATAAATGCCTGGGGTTGTGTAACACTCTGATTTCTAACGTAACCTCTGTTCCCTGAAATAAGGGAGCAAGCATTGCGTAGGCTGCCGTGTGAATCGATGACTGTCACTTCAGTCTAAAGATTCTGACTAAATGTAGCGCTCAGAGCCAGCTACACGAACGTGAACAAATCAGGCTTCAGTATCAGAGTAAACAGGCATTTCTCCAAAAACGTTTCAACACTATGCTCACTATTTATTACTATTCCCTTATCTCAGGGAACCGAGGTTATGTTAGTAACCGGAGTGTTTTTGAGTTACCCAGCCATTGGGTTAGTGGCTGGGTCAATCTCACTGACAGCTGATACGATACACTCCTCCCTCCAATGAAACAACCCAGCGTGGGGTAACTTCAACCCAGCTGTTTACTTTTATAAAATAAAGGTTTATATACGTTTTATTTAATCAATAAAGTTTTTACTGTTCTGTAAATTATTTTATTTTACGCAATGCAACATACAAATACGAGATGTCAGTCAGCTAAATGTTCACAACCAGCTGGGTCAAAATAACCCAACATGTGTTCTATCCAATATTTAACCAGCGCTGGGTTGCCAAATAACCCAGAAATGGATGTTTTTAAACCCAGAATTTTTTTTTGAGTACACTTCCCTAAAGCACAACAAAAGATTATTAAAACATAATGATTTAAAATGTACTTCAAGTAAAACTTTAATTTAACATTATTACAAAGTACACTTTTCAAAAGTATACTTAAGTTTGTTGGCATTTTATTTCTTTAATTAATATTATATTATCTGCAAGTACAGTTTGTACACTACAGGTGTACATTCAATACATTTAAGCACACTCCTTTTTTTACAAGGCTATCTTGACAGAGACAGAGAGAGAGATGCTTAATCAAATTCAAATTAGATCTATATTATATAGAATGGTGAGGACTAATGGTTGCTAGGTAACTAGAATGGGAAATGCCTAGCTTATCAAGTGTTTAAGACATTTATTTATTTATTTAACATGGAGAAAGAAAGTGCTCATCTGGTCCCTGGTTCGTGTTCCAGCTGAGCCAGAAAGTCTTTCTGTGTGGAGATTGCATGTTCTCCCCATGTCTGTGTGGGATTTAACCAATTTTTCCCTGAAATTACAATTGCATAATGAACATAAGCCGGGATAAGCCGGGAGTAACCAACCAACGCATTTGGAGAGGGTGTTTTAGCTGATGACTTTTGCATGATGGTAACACTTTATTTTGATACTGCAAATTCTATTATGAGTGACTTTGCAACTACATGTCAACTACCAGTCATTAAAGTATGAGTACTGCTTAATATATGCTACCACGTTATTTTGATGGCCCCTCAACAGACATTCTGCTGACTAACTTTGCAAGTACGTCAACTTATTCTACTAACTCTAACCCTAATGAGAGTTAGTTGACATGTAGTTGAAAATGAATGACAGTTAGTTGACATCTAGTTGCAAAGTTACTTACAGATATCAGAATGGCTAAAGTTGATTAAAAGTGTAACTGGAACAGAGCCAGTATGAACCACATCATAGGTGAACTGGTGAAGGTTAGCTACCTGCCAGGACTTCTACAGATACATACTGGATGAAAAGGCTCTGCTTGAAGCTGGCAGATCTGACAAAACAAGCCACAAATTCAAAATCCACTGAATCTGGTAAAACACATGTAATCATTGTTTAGTCTATAAAAGAGCACAACATACTCACTGCTTGAGAAAATATAATGAATATTCATTATTACAGTTGATAAAGCTTTTATAGTTGGTGATTTCAATATTCTACTATAGAACATTTATTTTAACCATTAAAGATAACTTATCTAATAACAGTGCTTCCCACAGGTTTGAAATATACTTGCGGTGGTAGCCGGATTGAAACCCACTTATTACCCATGGCACAAAAATGGTCTACTACATGTGACCACAAATAATGTGACTTTTAACAATATTGTTATTTATTCAAATTAATTTTGATTACACAATATATTTCACAGATCGAACCCTACTTCCCACATTGGAAGAGTAAGACAATGTAAAGAAAGAAAGAAAGAAAGACACTCATGTGCAAAGCTGGCATTGTATATCAGAGCACTATACCATTCTGGGCTTTTTAAAGAAGAGCCGCAAAGCCTCTGAAAATGGGAATGCCTCTGGTGCTGGTCCATCAATTGAAATTCGTAGACATGCCACCAAGTTATTTCCCTTTAGACTGTTTCTCAGGTCAGTTTTGACCTGAAGAAAAAGACGACGCTTGGCTTTAAATTAACTATCCAGAAATTCTATGCTAAAAACCTTTAGTACTGAAAGAAAAAGAAAATTAACTTACCCTGGTCATTACTGAAAAATCCCTCTCACAGTTTACACTGGAGACGGGGATGACCAGCCCTGCTGATGCTAAAATGCAGAGGTTGGGGTATATTTCAGCCCATTCATCATGTTCACTGGCCAGCTGCTGCACTATTTGATCTTGCGTCTTATCCTTCAGGGATTAGTCATCACAGAGCAAAAGAGTATGCAGGGTAACTGACACATTTACATATTTTAAACACTAAGACAGATGATAAATGAATTCAGTTCATATTAATTCAAGTAACTGACCAACCTTGAATGATCCTAATAGTACATTCTGCTTGTAAGAGGTCCACTCCTGCAGAACTCTTGAGGTCATGGACGCATGAATTAACGTTTCTGCATTTGGTATTGAGAGCATAGATCGTAATTTAGATATATATTTTTAAGATGGAAAAATGTGGTTTTACAAATGTAAGAAACATGGTTTCCAAAGGAAAGATTGTTATCAAATAGCACACCTAGGTTCCTAAGTGATGACGAGGAATTAACAGAGCCGCCATCAAGTGTTAGACAGCGTTTTAGGTTATTACATGAGGAGGTTTTTGGTCCAATAATTAAAACCTCTGTTTTTTTTGTTTTTATTTTCAGAATTTAGTAGTAGGAAATTACTAGTCATCCAGTTTTTTATATCAACTATGCATTCCGTTAGTTTTGCAAATTTGTATGTTTCATCAAGCCGCGAAGAAATATAGAGCCTCATCAGCATAACAGTGAAAGCTAACACCATGTTTCATGATGATATCTCCCAAGGGTAGCATGTAAAGTGTGAAAAGCAATGGTCCTAGTATTGAGCTTTGTGGCACTCCATACTGTACTTGTGATCGATATCAGTCTGAATAAGCTCTTTTGCACTACAAATCATTATATCTGCACTGTTGTTTACTTCACTGGTTTGCACTCTATCTGCCGTGTGCTGCTTTATATATATATTTTTTTATATAATCTTCATGTTTGGCCCCTCGACTGAATTCTTTGCAGCTCCCTGCGAGTGTATCTAATACCATTTTGGAGGCTAGAGCTCCGTCTACAAGACATCGTTATGCCCTTAAATGGTCAGCCTTCTCTGACTGGTGAACGCGGAATGAGGAACCGTCCTCTTGTGACATGTCTCACATGCTAACCTTTCTACAAGAGCTGTTGGATAAGAGGCGCACCCCTTCCACTCTCAAAATGTATGTGGCAGTCATCAAGGCAAATCATTCTCTCATGGGTGGCCAGTCAGTCAGCAGAAACAACTTAGACATTAAGTTTCTGAGGGGAGCTTGGAGATTGAATCCGCCTCGCCCTCATACTGTACAAACTTGGGACTTATCTATAGTCCTCAGGGCCCTACAGAGCCCTCCCTTTGAGCCGCTCCAGTCGGCCGACTTGCGGCCCCCTGTCGCTTAAGACCACCCTCCTTTTGGCATTGGCGTCAGTCAAGCGAGTGGATGACCTGCAAGCACTGTTAGTCAGTGCTTCCTGTCTTGAGTTTGGGCCTAATGACTGTAGAGTCGCCCTCAAACCGAGACACAGCTTTGTGCCGAAAGTGCTCTCCACTCCATTTAGAGCACAAGTCATCACCCTTCTAGTGCTCCCCAATCCAGATGGTGAGCAGGGTCCCAATCCATTCTGCCCGATTTGGGCTCATAGAGCATATGTTGAGTGCTCTGGCCTGTTTAGACACTCAGAGAAGCTCTTTGTGTGCTTCAGAGACCGTTCTAAGGGCTGCCGGTTATGAAGCAGAGACTTCATAAGAGACTATATCTTGCTGGATAGTGGATGCTATAGCCTTGGCTTATGCCTCAGCGGGCTTGCAGTGCCATATAAGTGTGAGGGCCCACTTCACCAGAGGAATGGCCTCCCACTGGGCTTGGTCCAGCGGGATTTTTATTGGTGATATTTGTGCAGCCACCCTCTACCTTCTCCATATTTTACAACTTGGACATCCCTACCCTGCAGACAAGGATTTTGTCTGCTTAATTCTACCTAACCCCTTTGTAAGTGGAGAGGGTTATGTTTTGTATTCCTCAGCCTGAATGGCTTGGGTCTCATTATTGGCTTAAGCTTACAAGAGCCCTCAGTATGAGTGCTCCGGAGCTGGCTCACAGTGTGGCTTCATTCTGCACTTGCTTGTAGCACGGCACTAAGCAGAGTCATTTTTCCAGCTAAAGTCAGTTAATTGATTCAGTGATGTCATCATCCAGTTCAGCTCTCTTCCAATAGTGTCTGTGCAATCAGTCAAGCGTCCCCAACTAAGCAAGCCAAAGGCGACAGTGGCAAGGAACCAAAACTCAATCGGGGACATAAATGGATAAAACACCTTGGGAGAAACCAGGCTCAGTTGGGGGGGCAGTTCTCCTCTGGCCAGATGAAACCAGCATGGCGTTGCTTTAATTCCAGGCTGCAACACAGGTGAAGAGGACTTGTCTGGTTCCCGTGGTCTTGTGCCGATGGTCGTCGAGGTCTTTGCAGGGGATCTGTATTACGTGTATGACAGGTTAAAGAGATGGATCTTTAATCTAGATTTAAACTGGCAAAGTGTGTCTGCCTCCAGAGTTTGGGCGCTAAATAGGAAAAGGATCTGCTGCCCACAGTTAATTTTGATATTCTAGGTATTATCAAATGGCCAGAGTTTTGAGATCGCAGCAGATGTGAAGAACTATAATGCGATATGAGCTCGCCCAAGTATTGAGGAGTTAAACTATTCAGGGCTTTATAAGTAATTAGCAAGATTTTACAGATAAGTAAGATCTGAACCATGACAATGCAATTCCACTCATGCCAACATCATTTTGCAGTCTATTCAAAAGAATGTTGTGGTTGATAGTGTCAAATGCAGTGCTAAGATCCAGTAGAACTAATAGAGAAATACAACCACGATCGGATGATATAAGCATGTCATTTGTAACTCTGATGAGAGCAGTCTCAGTACTATGATACGGTCTAAATCCTGACTGGAAATCTTCAGAGATGCAGTTCTCCTCTGGCCAGATGAAACCAGCATGGCGTTGCTTTAATTCCAGGCTGCAACACAGGTGAAGAGGACTTGTCTGGTTCCCGTGGTCTTGTGCCGATGGTCGTCGAGGTCTTTGCAGGGGATCTGTATTACGTGTATGACAGGTTAAAGAGATGGATCTTTAATCTAGATTTAAACTGGCAAAGTGTGTCTGCCTCCAGAGTTTGGGCGCTAAATAGGAAAAGGATCTGCTGCCCACAGTTAATTTTGATATTCTAGGTATTATCAAATGGCCAGAGTTTTGAGATCGCAGCAGATGTGAAGAACTATAATGCGATATGAGCTCGCCCAAGTATTGAGGAGTTAAACTATTCAGGGCTTTATAAGTAATTAGCAAGATTTTAAAATGTATTCGTTGTTCAATAGGGAGCCAGTGCAAAAAAAAGTCTACGAACGTGAACAAATCAGGCTTCAGTATCAGAGTAAACAGGCATTTCTCCAAAAACGTTTCAACACTATGCTCACTATTTATTACTATTCCCTTATCTCAGGGAACCGAGGTTATGTTAGTAACCGGAGTGTTTTTGAGTTACCCAGCCATTGGGTTAGTGGCTGGGTCAATCTCACTGACAGCTGATACGATACACTCCTCCCTCCAATGAAACAACCCAGCGTGGGGTAACTTCAACCCAGCTGTTTACTTTTATAAAATAAAGGTTTATATACGTTTTATTTAATCAATAAAGTTTTTACTGTTCTGTAAATTATTTTATTTTACGCAATGCAACATACAAATACGAGATGTCAGTCAGCTAAATGTTCACAACCAGCTGGGTCAAAATAACCCAACATGTGTTCTATCCAATATTTAACCAGCGCTGGGTTGCCAAATAACCCAGAAATGGATGTTTTTAAACCCAGAATTTTTTTTTGAGTACACTTCCCTAAAGCACAACAAAAGATTATTAAAACATAATGATTTAAAATGTACTTCAAGTAAAACTTTAATTTAACATTATTACAAAGTACACTTTTCAAAAGTATACTTAAGTTTGTTGGCATTTTATTTCTTTAATTAATATTATATTATCTGCAAGTACAGTTTGTACACTACAGGTGTACATTCAATACATTTAAGCACACTCCTTTTTTTACAAGGCTATCTTGACAGAGACAGAGAGAGAGATGCTTAATCAAATTCAAATTAGATCTATATTATATAGAATGGTGAGGACTAATGGTTGCTAGGTAACTAGAATGGGAAATGCCTAGCTTATCAAGTGTTTAAGACATTTATTTATTTATTTAACATGGAGAAAGAAAGTGCTCATCTGGTCCCTGGTTCGTGTTCCAGCTGAGCCAGAAAGTCTTTCTGTGTGGAGATTGCATGTTCTCCCCATGTCTGTGTGGGATTTAACCAATTTTTCCCTGAAATTACAATTGCATAATGAACATAAGCCGGGATAAGCCGGGAGTAACCAACCAACGCATTTGGAGAGGGTGTTTTAGCTGATGACTTTTGCATGATGGTAACACTTTATTTTGATACTGCAAATTCTATTATGAGTGACTTTGCAACTACATGTCAACTACCAGTCATTAAAGTATGAGTACTGCTTAATATATGCTACCACGTTATTTTGATGGCCCCTCAACAGACATTCTGCTGACTAAC
This sequence comes from Sinocyclocheilus anshuiensis, assembly GCF_001515605.1. Lineage (NCBI taxonomy): Eukaryota > Metazoa > Chordata > Actinopteri > Cypriniformes > Cyprinidae > Sinocyclocheilus > Sinocyclocheilus anshuiensis. Next base: position 2,523,441 of record NW_015554266.1, read on the forward strand.
TTTGCAAGTACGTCAACTTATTCTACTAACTCTAACCCTAATGAGAGTTAGTTGACATGTAGTTGAAAATGAATGACAGTTAGTTGACATCTAGTTGCAAAGTTACTTACAGATATCAGAATGGCTAAAGTTGATTAAAAGTGTAACTGGAACAGAGCCAGTATGAACCACATCATAGGTGAACTGGTGAAGGTTAGCTACCTGCCAGGACTTCTACAGATACATACTGGATGAAAAGGCTCTGCTTGAAGCTGGCAGATCTGACAAAACAAGCCACAAATTCAAAATCCACTGAATCTGGTAAAACACATGTAATCATTGTTTAGTCTATAAAAGAGCACAACATACTCACTGCTTGAGAAAATATAATGAATATTCATTATTACAGTTGATAAAGCTTTTATAGTTGGTGATTTCAATATTCTACTATAGAACATTTATTTTAACCATTAAAGATAACTTATCTAATAACAGTGCTTCCCACAGGTTTGAAATATACTTGCGGTGGTAGCCGGATTGAAACCCACTTATTACCCATGGCACAAAAATGGTCTACTACATGTGACCACAAATAATGTGACTTTTAACAATATTGTTATTTATTCAAATTAATTTTGATTACACAATATATTTCACAGATCGAACCCTACTTCCCACATTGGAAGAGTAAGACAATGTAAAGAAAGAAAGAAAGAAAGACACTCATGTGCAAAGCTGGCATTGTATATCAGAGCACTATACCATTCTGGGCTTTTTAAAGAAGAGCCGCAAAGCCTCTGAAAATGGGAATGCCTCTGGTGCTGGTCCATCAATTGAAATTCGTAGACATGCCACCAAGTTATTTCCCTTTAGACTGTTTCTCAGGTCAGTTTTGACCTGAAGAAAAAGACGACGCTTGGCTTTAAATTAACTATCCAGAAATTCTATGCTAAAAACCTTTAGTACTGAAAGAAAAAGAAAATTAACTTACCCTGGTCATTACTGAAAAATCCCTCTCACAGTTTACACTGGAGACGGGGATGACCAGCCCTGCTGATGCTAAAATGCAGAGGTTGGGGTATATTTCAGCCCATTCATCATGTTCACTGGCCAGCTGCTGCACTATTTGATCTTGCGTCTTATCCTTCAGGGATTAGTCATCACAGAGCAAAAGAGTATGCAGGGTAACTGACACATTTACATATTTTAAACACTAAGACAGATGATAAATGAATTCAGTTCATATTAATTCAAGTAACTGACCAACCTTGAATGATCCTAATAGTACATTCTGCTTGTAAGAGGTCCACTCCTGCAGAACTCTGGCTTCCTGTCCTTGGATGAATTTCTTTGTTAGGGTGTTCAGCATTGGAATGTTGGTCATTTCATCTGAGGTAACAGTCTTTGGACCCAGGACACCGAGGGCTCCTAACACTTCAATGTCTTGGAACCTGCACTCAAGATTGCTCACCAGGTTGCAGATGTAAGGTCTGAGGACCTGCAATTATACATTTTTTCAGTTCAAGGAAAAAGAATAGTAAAATTTTAAAGTAAGAAGGGATGTATTTACATCTCCGACGAGTCTGACCCAGAGCTCTTCCCGGGGACATGCCTGGTTTCCATGTCCCCTCCTACTCCTCTCCTCCTCACAGGAAATCCTGAAGGCCCCAAGTCCTTCTGGGTCATCCAGGTCTTGGTGAAGGCGAGCAAGAGATGATCTAGGGAGTGGGGTTTCGCCTGCCTCCAGATTGCTCCTCAGAACAGCAAGTGTGACTGGAACCTAAATGTGGAAAAAGACAGCGATAATATAGATCACAATGGAACAACGGGCATCATTCATCAAGAAGCATCCCTTGGAATCTGCATGCTCTTTTATGTGAAAAAAGTTCACATCTGCTCTCTGAAACACCTTTGACAGCATCGATATGTGGGGCAACAAATCTGCTTGGAGGTAAAGGGCAGCCACAAAGCGGTATGTGGCACAGAAGATGTATAGGCCTTTTGCCACCTGGCACTTCTTTGTGTTCGCTTCCTCTGCAAGGGCAGATAGGACGGCTGGAAGGTTTCTCTGGAGATTTTCAATGGCTAGATGCTGTGACAACCATCTTGTATCTTTCACTTCCTACAAACAAGTAGAAACACTGGTAGGTATAAAGAAAATAATATAACGAGACAACAATGTTATTAAAATTGGTGAAAACGCACCGTAACTTTCAAGTTGCTCATACCCGGAGTGGTGGCGGCGGTTCTCAAAGTGGCTGATCTATTTGCGCTGTTATAGTACATGGCCTAGGTTTATGATGTAAATTTAGTGTGTGGGGTGTTATTTTGTTTCCTTTGTTAAAATATGGGTATATGAAGCCATTTTAGACTAAAGGGCTATACAAATAAACTTCGCTAGTGTTCAGTGTTGGGGGTAGCGCATTACAAGTAACGCGAGTTACGTAATCAGATTACTTTTTTCAAGTAACTAGTAAAGTAACGCATTACTTTTTAATTTACAAGAGAATATCTGAGTTACTTTTTCAAATAAGTAACGCAAGTTACTTTTTTTTTCCAATTTATTGATTGACAGCTCTCCTGTCCCCATGTTGAGAGAAATCAGATGTTACTGTAGTTCTAAAATAAATATAAATATGCATTAATTCATCTTCGATGATCCAGTTCAACCATACTAATTACTAGCAAAAATTACTAGACAAACATTTGTGTGTCTTTTTTTATTGCTGAAGTGTGTTGAAATTTCATCTTCTGCATTCTACTGTACAGACATAAATTTACTTTCTTATTCATTTCACTTTTGGTGTGAAAAGGCTTTTATATTTGCCAAAAATATAACTTTTTTATCTGAAAAACAAACAAGCAAGCCCTGTCCAGATTTAAAAAGTAACGCAAAAGTAACGTAACGCATTACTTTCCATAAAAAGTAACTAAGTAACGTGATTAGTTACTTTTTTATGGAGTAACGCAATATTGTAATGCATTACTTTTAAAAGTAACTTTCCCCAACACTGCTAGTGTTAAATAACAACTGACAATACAAATTTGACACTATCTAGCATATTTAACCAGAAGTCTATACCAGTCATCACTGCTGCACCATCTGTCCCGAGTCCATACAGCCGATCTACTGGGAGCTCCCTCTTCTGTAGTACACTCTTGATGGCAGCAACGATGCTGTCAGCCGTCCATCTTCCAAAGTCACCAAGTCAAGGAAATGGTTAAAAACATAACCATCTTTATCCAGGTGTCTAAAATAAAATGAATAGGCTTTAACACATTAATAAGTATCACTTGGGCCTAAATCTATATATAAATGCACAGCATTGCTTCAAAAAAAAAAAAAATCACCTACCATGTACATCCAGCTGGCGATTTGTGGAAATATCTGTCCTTTCGTCAACTTCTAGGGTGATTGCTTTAGATGACTCTATCTCTTCAATAATAGGCAACTCTACTACCTGTGCAAGGATCCCCAGCATTTCATCCACTGTTCTGTGTGATTGGTAATTGTTTCTTTGGTCCACCTAAAAAAGGAGGTCAATATCAGTGTTGCCAAGTCCACGGTTTTCCCGCGGAATTGGGCTACTTTAACACTGTTGCTGCGGGGTTTTTTTCATGTCCGTGGGTTGAAGCGACACCAATAACGCTATATTTAGCCCCTGAGATGCTAATTTTACCCGGGAGACCCACCAAAAAAACTTGTATTTTACCCCCCGGAACGCAATTTTTAATGGGGACCCCCCTCAAAATGTGATTGGGCTAGTTTTGAGTAGCAATTGGGCGGGTTTCGTTGTGAAAACCTGGCAACCCTGGTCAATATAATTTTTATGTTGCTAAAGTTACTCAGCTTATTATTTTGTAATAAGTTTACCTTCAGTTTGTCAAAATAATCACAACCCAGAAGCTGAGCTAAATTTAACAGCTTAGCGTAGTTGGTGTGGTGAGCAATCTCATTCTTTATTAGCCAGTAAAGACATTTTAATGCCCCTATGATGGCCTCGTGCTCAATAACAATGGTGGGCACAAAAGCCTGCACCACTGAGTAGCCTAGACCAAGGGCAAATAAATAATGCATTATATTGGCCAAAACATGGTTAACAGGTTGCAGAAATGATTCAAATAAGTAAATTTATATTATTGCTATTATATACCTGTAATGTTTATCTTATCAGATATACACATTTGCAGACGCACACTGGGTGAACATACTTTTATTTACTCGGTACACCAACACATTGCTCCCCCTACTGGTCACTATCCTACATTCCTCCTTTTCTTAGAAATATATGCTTATTCATCAAAATGAACCACATCTCAAAACTTTCAACTAGAGACCCAACGCAACAGGGTGCGGCGCGGGACAACTCTTGATGGGCGAGTGCGGGCGGCAAGAGACTCGTGTGTGTGTGCGGGATAATAAAATGATTTGCGGGGCTCCAGCAAAATAGAAATGATCTAAACATAAAATGTCTAAACCATGTAAATTGTTATTTATGTGTTGCACAAAAGCAAAAAGAACAACTAATAACATTAAAATGATTAACACACACAAGCTAGGCAGCGTTTCTATTTATAACACGTGTTTAAAGCAGGGTTGAGCAATGTAGCAAATCACAGACTCAGCTGTTGATTTAAGTTAGAATCCACTCACCCTAGTGCTGAAATTGCATGCTCACGAATTGTCTCATTTTAACACACGAAGTGCAGACATTGTGAAAGATTCATTGTGCATATGTTCATTGTGTTATAACATAGCTTTATGAGATCGCGATGAACTGAGATGTCAGCTTTTAATGATAATAAAGGAAGCGCTGCTTGCATTCTGCCATGCCAAACCATGCACACAGCAGCCCATGCTTGCTTTTCAGTTAAAAATAACAGTGGTTTGTGAATGTTGATGCTTAGCCTAAATAACAAATATTTTATCGGGAGCATTTATGCTGGGATGTTGTGGATCTTAGGAGATGTTACAGAACCATTTAAAGGTGCCATAGAATGCAAAAAAATCACTTTTATAAGGTGTTTGAACATTTGTGTGGCCGCAGTGTGTGAAAACAACCAGCCTATAATGGTAAAAATCCACCCACTCATTGTTTTATAATCCCAATAAATCATAAACAGTCTCTCCACACTAGCAGTTCCAGATTTCTCATTACTATGACGTCATACTCGGGGAAAGTCCCGCCCATTTGTGATGCTCTCTGCCCTATTAGCATATACAGAGCCATGAGTGAGAAGCAGCGGTCTGCCATTATTGTTTTCTTGCTGTTGCTGTTGGAGGTACAATTTCAGCGCCAAAGAGCCATTAAAAGTGTGGTGTGTTGGGATGCACCAACGAACATAAGAGTCTCCATAGACCGCTGAGGACACGGTGGTTAAATTTCATTTTCGAAGGAAATGTCCCGGAAAAAAACGGAAAAGTCCTATATGTTTGTGCTAACATTTTACGCCGAGGATTGCCTCACAAACTAGGGTCAGTTCAGCGCTGGAGTTGTGCAAAGATTGCTTCTGAAAGAGGGATCGATACCAATGCTTTGTGCGCAAACGAACTACAAACTACAGACAAAGTAAGCATCACGCGTCATATTTTGTTTTCCAAAAGAGCTTCTTGGCTCTCTGTAAGGCTAATGTTGCTAAAGCTACCATTGTCTCTGCCTGTTTTCACTAATGCTGCCTTCACGTGCTACCAGAATGATCGTAAATAGGAATGTGGTAGTTAAAAATTGCATTTGGAAGCAATGTGAGGTCAGTAACACGGTCACCACCAGTTAAACCGTAACACCTGTTTATGCCCGCGAGCATGAGCTCCATGAGCTCATGAGCTCCTGAAGCGCCGCACTCTTCTAAAAAGGGAAGCGGGAGCACAAGCTCATTTGCATTTAAAGTGGACAAACACACAAAACAGCGCGTTTTAGCTCATACCCTAAAAGTGGCAATTTCAACAAGCTATAAAAAAATATCTGTGGGGTATTCGCAAACATCCAGACTCCAGACACAGTAAGCATCATATGTCATATTTTGTTTTCCAAAAGAGCTTCTTGGCTCTCTGTAAAGCTAATGTTGCTAAAGCTACCATTGTCTCTGCCTGTTTTCACTAATGCTGCCTTCACGTGCTACCAGAATGATCGTAAATAGGAATGTGGTAGTTAAAAATTGCATTTGGAAGCAATGTGAGGTCAGTAACACGGTCACCACCAGTTAAACCGTAACACCTGTTTATGCCCGCGAGCATGAGCTCCATGAGCTCATGAGCTCCTGAAGCGCCGCACTCTTCTAAAAAGGGAAGCGGGAGCACAAGCTCATTTGCATTTAAAGTGGACAAACACACAAAACAGCGCGTTTTAGCTCATACCCTAAAAGTGGCAATTTCAACAAGCTATAAAAAAATATCTGTGGGGTATTCTGAGATAAAACTCCACATACACACTCTGGGGACATCAGAGAACAATTTAAAATATTGTATCAATGCATTCTATGGCACCTTTAATGTAAATGTCTTTGATGCGCTGAAAAAAAATCTATATAGATTACTTTTATGCAGGCTTTTGCGGGTGGGAGCGGGCCCAGATAAGATATTTTTCTGCGGGAGCGGGCGGGCGCGGGACAGAATCTTGCGGGAGCGGGACTGAAAAATCTGTTCTGCGCAGGTCTCTACTCTCAACATAATTCAGTTCAATTCAATTCAAGTTTATGAATTATGAATTTAATTTACAAATTGTTGCAAAGCAACTTTACAGCAAATTAAGTTTCTACAATATTTAGTGGTAGCTCATCAGTGGTGACTGTCAGTTAATGTACATATGGCAGAAATGTACGGAAAAATCATTTAAAGATGTAATAAATTAAAGACGTAATCAAACAGACGATGAACACTATTAACAGCAATTATTATATGACAAAATCAAACTTATAGCAAAATTTGGTAGTTCTGTATGTTGTTTCGGGGTTGGCATCATCTGAGGGGTTTAATTTAAATGGGGAGTCATCTCAATTATCACCAGTAAAATATGGAGTGCCACAAGGATCTGTCCTAAGATCCATACTGTACTGTACTCCATACTGTACAAATTGTAATCTCTTGGATTACAATTTGCAACTAGATGGATGTACTGTTACTTCCTCTACAGTCAAAAATATGGGTGTTATATTAGATAGCAACTTGTCTTTTGAAAATCATATTTCCCATGTTACAAAAACAGCATTCTTCCATCTTAGAAACATTGCCAAGCTACGAAACATGTTATAATCATTTGGTTTTAGCCAGGTTTCAGTCAAGCAGAGTACATCAAAACTATTATCTGTGATCATTTCATTTACAATAACTGCTTTGGGTGCGAGTGATCTAATGTTTAGGGGTCCCAACTTTAAAAATAGTTTTTGTTCATTTATTTTACATTTTTCTGGTTTAATCACGATCAGATTTTTTCTAGATCCTGCATTAAATTTATATTTTGACCTCACTAATTGGGGAACAGACACAGTCTTTATAGATTGGACAGTGCAAGTACTTCTATCATTTAAGCGGGTAGAACAAAAGTCATCATGGCAGTTATTTGAGATTTGACTTACTAGTCATATGGAGCGCAGCGTCCTGGAGATGTTGTCCGACATGAGTTCCGCTCCGACTCTGCTGGGGTGCAGGCCATCAGCGTGAAAATGAATAGGATGCTCCCAGAAAATATTCCAATTATTAACAAAGAGCAGTTTCTGTTCTTTACACCAAGTCAATAACCATTCATTTAAAGCAAAAGTCTACTGAACCTTTCGTGTCCACGTCGATGCGTGGGAAGCGGTCCTGACACGATGATCCTTGTCGCGGGCGATGTGCTGCGCACCGTCTCGATCAGGCTTCTGAAGTCCCTCTTCAGTATCTCCGTCTGCTGCAGCTTTGTGTCGTTAGCTTTGTGCGTGAAGCACAACCGCTCCGGGGCTCTCGTCGCCCTTCAGGATCACGGGTATCTGCGCAGAAACATTGAGAACACGGGTACCAGGGAAACAGTGGGTGTGCACTTTACCTTCAGCTATCGTAGCATGGACGTGCCGGACGATGGAGATTTATTTAAATCAAAATAAAACTAGTGATAACAAGGCGCTCTGATTGTTTTTGTTGTAGAATATGATGAGGGATATATTCACACGTTATAGAAATGAAAATGATGGTGTATAAAATTGATTTTAAGATAAAAAATAGACGATAAAGAATTAACTTGACGGAGCTCAAAAACCTAAACCAAAAACATAAAACCGAGCAATATATCAGTATGCATAGTTTCCAAAACAGCATACTGTTTCAATTATTATTTTGACATAACGTGAACATCACTTAATAAACATCTTTGCCCAACAGATATTAGACTTGTAACACCTTAAATCACCATAGAAATTAGAAACATTAACAACTCTTTAAAACAATTGAAAACTTTGTTTCTTTTCCTCTTGTTTTTCCCCATCTTAAAATGTCCTTGAAAAAACTTCTCCAAAAACTCAGTCCAATAACACAAACACTATCAATTCCCTTGATGGCTAGGGGTAGTCCACCCAGGGATTATTCTGCCCTTTAATGGCAACTGCCTATCTAACATAATCCTTCAGAGCAAGAGGTTCCCTCCTGATCCTCCGAGGCTTATGCACAGATTGTTCTCTCACAGGCACATGTCCAAACGGTTCTTTAGAGACATGGTCTGGTCCCATCCAGGCATCATCCATGTCAGCACTCTGAATTTGTGGTGAAACCCATCTCTTAACCGAAGAAACACGTCTCATGCACTTCACACCATTTTTTTCCAGAATGACAGATGGTCCTTTCCTCTCCACAACACGGTACGGCTCAGGCTCGAATGCTGTGGTCAACTTGTTCTGTTTCGGTTGTTTTAGCAGAACACAATCGCCTGCTTGGATTATGCTGTCCACTGCTGCTCGTCTTTTGTCAGCCGCCTGTCTACACTATTCCTTTTGAACAAAATCTTTCTATCTCCCACTGCAGAGGAAATTATACCACTCACCTCTGGCAACTTAGTACGGAGTTGCCGACTGAACAATAACTCAGCAGGGCTGCAACCAGTAACAGAGTGCAGAGTGAAGCGATAGGCCAGTAAGAATGTGTAAATTTTATTACGCCAGTCTTTACCTTCAGAATGAGCTGCTCGTATGGCTTGGCACAGTGTTCGGTTCTGTCTCTCGACCTCGCCATTTGCTTGAGGCCAGTATGGTGTGATGCGTCTGTGCTACAATTGTCTCTGGAAATACGTCAGTGGCAATTATCCGAGTCAAACACTTGATGATGTTACTAGCAGTGATGCGGTGAAGCACACTCACATCCACCCATCTTGAGTAATAGTCGGTTACGACCAGCAAATGCTCGCCTGAAGGGAACGGCGCACATGCATCAATGGCAACAATTTGCCATGGTTTCTGTGGCAGTTCAGTACGTGTGACTGGAACAGGTCTGGGAGATGCCCCATTTATTTGACATGCAGCGCAGGACCTGACAAGTTGCTCTGCATCTTTATCAATTCCCGGCCACCATTGTACGGAGGTGCTGTTTGGTTTTTACAATACCCTGATGCCCCTCGTGGGCCAACAGCAGAGTATGGTACCTGGCTGCTTGAGGAATAACGATGCGGTTTCCCCTTAGAATCAAGTGGCCAATGCATGACAGTTCATCTTTGATGTGCGTGTAATCAAGACTACACAAGCTCCAACAACTCTGCTGGATACATTTCCTCAAACTGCGCTGAGTTTCATCCGCTGCTGCTATTTCCTCTAATTCACGAGGTGTAAAAGCTTTCGGGACAGCATGCTTTGCAACAAAGTAAATGTGCTCGTCATCACCTGCTGCAACTGGTGGTGGGATCACAGTGAGACGAGAAAGTGAATTGGCTGCATTCTGTGGGCCAGATTTGTAAATCACTTTGAATTTGTAGGGCTGTAGCCTTAAAGCCCAATGCTCAATCCTGGCAGGCGGTTTTGATTTTGGTGAGTAAATTGCCTCCAACGGTTTGTGGTCAGATATCATTGAAAATTATCTACCGTACAAGAACACATGGAACTTCTCACAGGCCCACACCATGGCCAGAGCTTCTCTTTCGGTCTGAGAATACCGCCTTTCCACATCCATCAAAGCATGGCTGGCATAGTAGACTGGCTTGTATGCACCATCAGCTTGTGCTTGGGTCAAGATCGGACCGAGCCCTACTGGACTGGCATCTACGATCACCTGTGTGTCCTCCTCTTAGCTGTAATAAGCCATCGTTTGTGAACTTGCCAGTGCCACCTTCAATGCCTTGAATGCAGCCTCTTGTTCCTTCCCCCATGACCATGTACATGTTGACCTAGTGAGATGCCTCAAAGATTCTGCAGTAGTAGCCAGGATGGAAATGAATCGACCACAATAATTTACCAAGCCGAGAAAGCTCCTCTCCTCAGTGGCGTTCATTGGCTGTCGAGTGTGCCTCCACTTTAGATTGTGCTGCCCCAACTCTGTTATTTGAAAGCACATGTCCCATGAATTCCATCTCTGTCATCCTGAAGACACATTTATCCTTGTTTAGTGTCAGCTTTTTCTCCTGCAAGCGTTTCAGCATTTGATGCAAGCATGCGTCATGCTCCTGCACAGTCTTTCCAAATACCACAATGTCATCCGAGATGTTGTGGACTCCATCAATGGCCTGCAAAACTTGACGAATTACGTGTTGGTACATTTCAGGAGCGGAAGAGATGCCAAACATGAGTCTTTTATATCTCCATAGGCCAGTGTGTGTGACAAATGTAGTCATTGCTCAGGTTCCAACTCAATTTGGTGATATCCCTATTTCAAGTCCAACTTAGAGAACCACTCGGCACCTGTCATGTCATCCAGAATTTCATCCATGGTGGGGATGGGTTATTGCTCATGCACAACAGCTTCATTGATTCTACGCATATCCACACAAATCCTGATGTCTCCACCTTTCTTATGCACTACCACGAGAGGTGATACCCATGGAGTAGGTCCTTCTGCCTTTTCGATGACATCCAATTGCTTGAGCTGCTGCAGTTTCTCCTCAACTAATTTCCTGACACTGAACGGCAGTCTGCGTATCGGCTGTGCAACAGGAACAACAATGCTGTCGACATGTAATTGTAGACGATAGTCATTTAGCTTCCCCAAACCTTCAAAACATGCCTTGTATTCCTGTTGTAATGAGGTTGCAAATGTAGAAGTGTCCTCATGGTGCACTGCATTGATATTTGACAGAGCACCAATGTGTAAAATTTCGAGAGCAGTTGCAGTTTTGCGTCCCAACACAGATGTCTGTGCACCATTCACAACCAAAATGTCCGCTTTGACGCTCTTATTCCCTGTAACCGGACTAATGGCGGCAGTGAAATATCCTTCCACAGCCAGTGGTGTATCTGATCCATAAGCAAATAGCTGTTTGGATGTGCTCTTTAACTGTGTATGACCATTGTTATGCAGTGCTTGGAACACATTTGAACCGACAATGTTACAACTTGCACCCGAGTCTATTAGCATGGTCACTGACATCCCATCCACCAGTATTGACATTTCAGCATCATTTGTGTCACCCTGCAGAACGAACACCCATTCAGGATCATCATCTCCCATGATGTTCACTGACGCTTTGTTGTGCAGTGTCTTACTTGTCACTTGGTTTACTTTTAGTCCTGTTTTGGTATGGCAAACCGCTGCAAAGTGGCCCTCTTTGCCACAGGAGCGACACTGTTTCCCTTTTGAAACAGTACACATTTTCCCGTAATGTTCTACAGGGCCACAACGATGTTGTGTTAGTTGCATGTTAGTTGGCTTGCATGTTTTGTGCTTTGTTGTGAAAATGCAGACAATTTGTATTTTGATTGTGGCTTGCCCTCAGCAGACTGCGTGCTCACATGCAAAGTTTTGCCTTTTCTAACAGCATTAATAGTGAGTTTTTACATTTTTGCAGCTTTTAGGTCTGCAGCTTCCATAGTTCTGGCAATATCTTGCAAAATAGACAATGTGAGATCCTTCTCACGCGACAGTCTTCTCCTGAGAGCAGTAGAGATACACTTGTCAATGACTTGATAACGAATTAAATCATCTTTATGATCGCCAAAATCGCACGTCACAGCCAACTGCTTCAATCTGCTTACAAACGAGTCCACTGATTAACCCTGCTCTTGTACTGCTTGCCAAAAAATATGCCTCTCATATGGAATGTTTTTCTTTGGCGTGAAATAATCGTTCAGCTTTGTCAATTCTACTTCATAATCTTTATCATCGCCTGTGTCTTCCACTGTCGCAAATATATCTTGCACATCAGAACCACCCAGGTGAAGTAGCAGCGCGCGTTTCTGAGCTTCATCTTTAATGCCGGAGGCCATCAAATAAAGTTTGAAACTGCTCACCCATTTTGCCCATCGCACTCCAATGCCGGCGGGGTCTGTGGGCACATCAAACGGGCTGAGAGGAGGTAGATTCAGCGCCATCGCCATGTTGCTGATATTTCCATTTTTGTATGCTTTAAAGGGGTGGTTCACTGTTTTTTTTCTAGGCTTGATTGTGTTTATGGGGTGCAGTCTAACATGTGTCAATGCTTCGTTTAAAAAAAAAAAACATTATATTTCACATAATTTACCTTTATTCCACACCCCTTTGGCCCTTCTCTCAGAAACACCCTGATCATTTCCTTCTTTTATGAAGCCCCTCCCTCAGAAATAGGCGATGGGCTCTGATTGTTTAGCTAGTCCAGTGTATTGTGATTGGCTAAACCGCCTCTAGTGTGCATCTAATCGTCCCGCCCCTCACCTCAGCGGCATGTGCTCCGGTTGTATTGTAAACAACGGCGTTGTTAATATCGCTTATCAGTTTGAGCCCGATTGAGAAGCAGAGGATATTATTGAAGAGGATCGTGCAGAACTTGCGCATTCACGGCCTTTAATGGTAGGCCTATATTTTTTGTTTGTTGTTGTCTCATACTTTTAGATACGGTGTTATTTGTAAATGCTACTGCTTATGTTAGCAGCTCGCCCAGGTAAAGTCTATGTGTGGAAAGCACTGAATAATCTTCTAGGTCTATCACAAATTCACTGCACAAAAGCTCTGGAAAGCTTCATGTTAAGAAACTATGAATGCAGTCTTCTCAAACATTCTAGATAGTGTTGCACACCTCCTTTTGAAGAAAGTTAAAGAGAAAAGCCTCACACCGTTGTACAATGAGCACTGGTATAAGAGTACAAAGGGACATTCAATGGAGCATTTGCATCTCTTCAGCCTTCTGCAATAGTCACAACAGAGGATGAACCTCTGCTGCTTCCAGATGGACACTGCACTGCGCACGGCGACGGACCTCGCGCTTAGGGCGACGAAAATCACGGCGCGGGCCCTGGGTCAGACGATGTCCACATTGGTGGTCCAGGAGCGCCACCTATGGCTGACCTTGGCGGATATGAGGGAG
>NW_015554266.1:2536960-2539411 GCF_001515605.1 Sinocyclocheilus anshuiensis
CCACCGCTGGCTGCAGCCCCTCTGTCTGCTCGTCGCCGAGGGCGCCCTCCTGCGGCCTCCACCTCTGCTCCAGCTCGGCCGCAGCAGCAGCCTTCACAACGGCCGCAGCGTGGAGCTGGCCGCAGGAAAGCGGCGCAGCCCGTCTCCTCCCCTGCCAAGCCCGTGAAGCGCCAGGGCGGGTGGCGTCCCTGGGACGGGCGACCCGGGGTTCTTGGATTCGGCTCTTCAGGAGATGGTGACCGCACCACTCCTTCCACCGGCGGAGGGCCGGGTGGAGAAACCTTTGTTCCTGTTTTTTTCTGTTCCGCCACTGGCTACCCAGCCAGTGGTGCCCAAAACCTCAACAGAAGAGCGGGTTCCTTTTTCTCCGGGTTCCAAGAGGGCGAGGATGGCAGTGCGCGAGACCCGTCCGTACGGACAACACTGCGACCGTTAGGTACATCAACCACCAGGGCGGTCTATGCTCCCGTCGCGTGTCGCAACTCGCCCGCGATCTCCTCCTCTGGAGTCAGAAGCATCTGAGGTCGCTTTGCGCCGTTCACATCCCAGGCGAGCTCAATCATGCAGCCGACGAGCTCTCACGTCAGCCCGCCCTTCCGGGAGAATGGCGACTCCACCCCGAGACAGTCCAGCTGATCTGGAGACGCTTTGGGGACGCTCAGGTGGACCTGTTTGCCTCCCCGGACACGTCCCATTGCCAGTTGTTTTACTCCCTGGCCGAGGGAACCCTCGGCACGGACGCACTGGCGTGCAGCTGGCCTCGGGGCCTACGCAAGTATGCGTTTCCCCCAGTGAGCCTTCTCGCACAGACACTGTGCAAGGTCAGGGAGGACGAGGAGCAGGTTCTCCTGGTAGCGCCATACTGGCCCAGTCGGACTTTTCGGAGTCGTGCTTTCTTTCCTGCAGGATGAGTTGGAGCAAAGACTGTCTCCCTCCACCCTTAAGGTGTATGTTGCCACCATTGCCGCACATCACGAGGCAGTAGACGGTAAGTCTTTGGGGAAGCACGACTTGGTTGTTTGGTTGGAAACCAGTTACAATTTTAAAGCTCCAAAAAATCAGTAATGCGTATTTTTTTTTTTACATATTTGAAAAACAAACTCTAACACAAAGAAACATTTTAGCATGAAATGGTTCTTCAGGATGCTATGGTTCTAAATAGGACCATTACTACATGTAAAGAACCTTTAAAGAACCATCTTTTTTTAGAGTGTATGTATCTTTTAATCATGGCAGTAATGCACTCCACCAAACTGTCACTACACCAGATTGCTATAAATTGAACAAAACCATACAGAATTCATACATTTGAAATGTTACAGATTTCCACATGACCAAATGATGAAATAATAACTCCAACTACTATAAACATACCCAGCTTTATCTGCATACATACACACGGTAACACTTTATTTTGATAGTCCCTTTTAAACATTCGGTTGACAATAAATAATGTTGCACCTACATACAGTATGTACCGAATCTCATTAGAGTATGAGTAGACTGTCTGCTTAATATCTGCTAACTCTTTATTGTGATGGTCTCCCAACAGACATTCTACTGACTATGAGTAACTTTGCAAGTATGTCAACTTATTCAAACCCTAACCCTAATACTCTACTAACACTCTAATGAGAGTTAGTAGACGTACATGGCTTGCTTAGTTGGGGACGCTTGACTGATTGATTGCACAGACACCATTGGAAGAGAACTGAACTGGATGACATCACTGAATCATCAATGAACTGACTTTAGCTAAAAAATGACTCTTTGTTATTGTCTCCTTGTCAGAAATGAGGCCGGGATCCAACAGCAGGTGAAAACAAATTCCAAGTTTATTGAAACTGAGATAACAAAAAGTCAATAAATCAGCCGGATGGCAAAACCCCAGCAAAAAGTCAGTTCAGGTCAGCGCGGAGGTTAGACCAGCCGCGGTCGAGCCCGCGGGGAAGAGAGGCGGCGAACCGGCAATAGAATGCCGCCGATGAATCCCAGGGGTGGTATCGAGTGTGGGCAGAGAGGAATAGGACAGAACTGCCGTGGAGAGACAGGCCTATGAGTAGCGAGAGCCAAGGAAGAGAGCCGACCAGAGTTCTAGGGAGGCAGGAGGGTAGAAAGGGGAGGGTGACAAAAACAGGAACGCCAGACCGACTAGACTAGAAAAAATAAAAAAAACTGATTCAGACAAACACAGCATGGACAGAGCCGATCTAAGTTGTTGCACAACATATTACGGACTAACACAAGATAGCATCCAAGAGGGCCAGATAAAGGGAAGAATAATGAGGACAAAACGAGGTGCAGGTGAGAAGGGAGAATTAGCTAACAGGGATAACGAGAGGGGCGGGGTGAACACCAGGATGACAGCAGAGCACATGGCAAGCTGTCAAAACAAAAGGCCATGTGCTCCATGATAACAAAGCCCAAGTAGACCCCACCGAAATCGTGACA
>NW_015554266.1:2539534-2551013 GCF_001515605.1 Sinocyclocheilus anshuiensis
TATATATATATACTATTTGGCAAATCAACAGAAAAAATGCAACTCCAGTCACAATTTATTAAAAATGACAAGTATTCAAGTATTCTGAGGCCAAGCAATTGCTTTGTGTGAGGAACCGACCCAAAAGTGATTACCGTCTTCATCTACCGTAATGCTCAAATCACAAACACATTAAAAAATTGCCACCTAAAGAGGTATTACATCAGCTTTGATTGTGAAATGCCATGACCTATTGTGTCATGCTAAAGTTTAGATGTATCTTTCAAATAATATGTTTTATATTGTTTTAGAAGTTGTTCGGTTTAGGCTAGGGTTGGGGTTAGGAGCTCAAAAATATCTATGAAAGATTACTATATATTAACATAATTTCTGCTTTTACAAATGCATGCATCTGTTGTATAAGGAAGCAATTGAAAACAATGGAGTTTCTAGTTTGTTGATACAGTAGCACCTATGCTGTACTTTTAGCATCTTAACAGTGATACTAATGGCGCTTCACCATGCTTCAGTTTTTGATGCTTTGGGATTGAGAATGGTGGCAACTATCGTTGATTGAAATTCAAATAATTTATTTCCAGGGCTTAGTATCTAAAATTTTTCACATCAATCTCTGTACTTATCCAATATTCAAAAATGACTGGGAAAGTGATGTAAATTAATTGGTCAAAAGACTATACCGAAGTAGCATAACAACTAGGAGAACTCAAAGCATGTATGAGGGAGATGAGATTACATAGACACAGATATGGAATAAAAAAATAACTTCTCTTGGATAAGCATTTTCATTGTGTGGCTCAGTCAAAGTGAACATCAGACATAGCTCTGTGACCTTTGTATGTCTTTGAAAATGATGAGTACAAAGCCTTTTTGTCTAAATGGCTGTCTGTCCTGCTGCTGAGTGGTTTGCTATTGTAGCTCTGTGTAGCTTTGTTTTTCTGTTGGAATCTATCTTACTATCACTCTCTGTTGTTCAAACTGCTAACATACATGATTTTTTAAAAAGAAAAACGTAATTATGACCATATTTATGATATTATCTATTAAAACCACTTAAGCTCAGGGCGTTTTTTGGTATTTTCGCCTAAATTTAACATACTCAACTAATTTGACATTGTTCACTTTTTAATCTAAACCTCTAACACAGCGCGTTAGCATTCCGTTAGCCTGTTAGCTTGTCATTCGCGCCTACCGTTTCTTTTCTTTCTCTCACTCCGTTTTTCATGAGTTCATCAAAAAACTGTGGTAGGTCGGAATCATTCAACAATTACGGTGAGTAACATTAATGGCTTCTTCTGTTATTGTCACTTGCACTGCTTGCCACATGTATAATGTAGCCTTCTCTGTCAGCGGCGAGGGATTCACATAGATAAATGCAGGGAAATAATTAGGCTGACAGCGAAGATTTCAGAAGTAGAGACACGCATCCATTTTTTTGAGGATAGTAAAAATATGAGGGCCTTAGATACTGCTTTGGATAAGACTAGCTTAGCGAATCCTGTACATTGTTCGGTTCTGTTTGCAGAGCCCACGCAGCAGGGAAACTGGGTGACTGTGAGGTAGCATAATCGCGGGAAAAAACAACGGCTGTTCCGTTCCGATTAAAACATTAAACATGTTCTTAACACTCAGTGATGCACCCACTGAGAAACCTAATGAAAATTCCCTAGTTGTTGGCGATTCTATTGTACGGAACGTGAAAATAGAGACACTAGCCAACATAGTCTAATGTTTAAACATGAGCTGTGTTCAAAAGGCAAAGGGGGAGGTGTTGCTTCAATTTATAGCAATATTTTCAGTATTTCTCAGAGGTCTGGTTTCAAGTATAATTTGTTTGAAGTAATGGTGCTTTATATAACATTGCCTAGTGTAATAAGTGTTAATGATAAATCCCCTGTGATGTTTGTACTGGCTACTGTATACAGGCCACCAGGGCACCATACATAATTTATTAAATAATTTGCTGATTTTCTATCTGAGTTAGTGCTGGCTGCAGATAAAGTCTTAATTGTTGGTGATTGTAATATCCATGAAGATCATGAAAAAGATGCATTGGGATTAGCATTTATAGACATTCTGAACTCTATTGGGGTTAGACAACACGTGTCAGGACCCACTCATTGTCGTAATCATACTTTAGATTGAATACTGTCACTAGTAGTATTTCGTATTGTTTGGAGGGAAAGTACTTCTACTTACAGAAAAGCTTTAAAAAAAACTGATAGATCTGCTTTCTTTTCGTCTCTCTTAGAAGAAAACAAACACAACCCCTGGTATTTATTCAATTTAGTGGCTAAATTAACAAAAAATAAAGCATCAGCAGGCACAGACATTTCCCAACAGCACAGCAGTAATGACTTTATGAACTTCTTTACTTCCAAGATCGATACTATGAACTTATTTATATCCAAGATCGATACTATTAAAGATAAAATTATAACCATGCAGCCGTCAGCTACAGTACAGCATCCGATGCACTATCAGCACTGGCACCCCTCATTGATGGGTGCTCTTCCCACTGCTCTTCTCCCTGTATACGAACGAATGCACTGCAAATTGCACTGCCTCTGTCAAGCTCCTGAAATTGGCATATGACACTACCATCATTGGCCTCATACACAATGGAGACGAGTCTGCATCAGACAGTCAGCTCTTTAACCTCCTGTCTGTAAGCAGTCACAACAACCTGGAGCTGAACACACTCAAAACAGTGGTGATGATAGTGGACATCAGGAGAAACCCCCCTGGCATTCCCCTCTCTCACCATCATGAACAGGACTGTGGCAGCAGTAAAGTCATTCAGGTTCCTGGGCACCACCATCTCTCAGGACCTGAAGTGGGACACTCACATAGACTCCATTGCTAAAAACGCCCGGCAGTGGAACCGGGAACACTTCCCATAACACCTGATGTACTCGCTACATCGTAAGAAGAATGGCATCTTCGCTGATATTAGTCTCTTTCATTCTTATTCTGAGGTCACCATAGCCACCCAGATCCAGTCCGTATCCAGATCAGATGGTCACTGGAGTCACCTGGATCGAGTCCGGATCCAGTCCAGATGGTGGATCAGCACCTCTACAAGTGTAGACGAACTCTACAGGCCTGAATGTCAGCGGAGACCATGTCAACTAGATGAACCCTAGAGACAGATCACCTGTGAAGACCTTGTCAGCCATTGGCACAAAACCATGAGAACTAGATGAGTCCTATGCTCAATCTGATCTGTGTCGCAGCCTGGAATTAAACCACACCATGTTGGTTTCCTCTGGCCAGAGGAGAACTGGCCCCCAACTGAGCCTGGTTTCTCCCAAGGTTTTTTCTCCATTTCTGTCAACGATGGAGTTTTGGTTCCTTGCCTCTGTCGCCTTTGGCTTGCTTAGTTGGGGACACAATTTCTAGCAACATTGTTGACTTGACTGCACAGACACTATTGGAAGAGAACTGAACTGAGCTGGACAATGACATCACTGAATCAACAATGAACTGACTTTGATAAATTGACTGTTTTCTATTGTCCTCTTGCATTATCAGCACACATTTTTCCTGTTTAACACTAAGCTGCTTTGACACAACCTGTATTGTACAAAGTGCTATATAAATAAAGGTGTCCACTCTAGTGGACGTTATGTGCCAAAGGGTATATTATGCCTATTGGGACTATATATAGATTCCGCCTTATTTTGTATGTTTTATCAAAATTATGATATAATTTACACTTGAATAGTTTTATTAAACAGCTATATTAAATAGTCTTCAGATTTTATCATTTATTTCAATGCTTACTTTCTGTATTTTTTTATTATTTTCCTGTTTGACACTGTAAAGCTGCTTTGACACAATCAGTATTGTATAAAGCGCTATATAAATAAAGATAAAAAAGGTAATGTAGTAGGCCATGTAGGCATAAATGAGGACAGGGATATGTGAGCATGATTGCATTCAAGTGTGTGGTGGGAGGGTATGTGTGTGTGTGTGTGTGTGTGTGTGTGTGTGTGTGTGTGTATTTGTGCTCACGTATGATACTGGTTTTATTTGTTTTTAATAAAAGTTGGCCATTTTTAAATTAATAAAATGAATGATATAACTCCCTCAAAATAATATATATATAAAAAGTATCTACACGATAATACACATAGTCACGCAATGCTGATGTTGTTAACATTAATAATTTGACTTGTTACTTACTTGTTCAGATCACAATATCCGGTGAGAATTCTTATTTGGGTCATATATTCCAAGACTGCGAAGTACAGTAAATATCCACACCGGTGTGGTGACTGACTGCCACACACACATACTCATCAAAACATTAGATTAATCCGTGCTGGAGCCGTGCCGGAACAAAACCCAAACGCAAGGAAGATAATTCCACACACAGCTGCAATTGCAGGTTTTCAAACAGAGATGGCGACAAAGAGGCAAAACTTATGGACTGCAGCTTTAATACTTGGCCAGCCATTTATTGTTCAGCAATTGCAAAAACCCCATAGCAAGAAAAAAAGAGAACACTCTCCCCACCCCCTAAATTCACTGTAAAAACACTGTACAGCTTGATGTGTACGCATAAATTAAAAGCTTCAGACAGTATGAGTTGTACAACACAGACACAAACACACTCAGTGGAGAGTTACAAGAGGCCTGTCTGCTGTACCAGATGGGAGACTCGTTTTTTCTCTCACCGCAAGGCTAAAATAAAAAGAAGAACATGCCAAAAGGACAACTGCTGATTTGAAAAGGACTCAGGATATCAGTGTTCCAACTGGACCACAGCCTCCAGCAACAGAGACAATTTTAGAATGATATGAATATAAGTGTACTGTGCTCAAGACAGGGAACAAGAGATGGATGTTGGAGAACATGATGCTGTATTATACTACTTTTATTAAGAATGTCTTTACAGTGTTATTTTTGTACACAGTTGTCTGACATGGGAGAGGTAACAGGTACGGTAGTTTATTATCTCACACTGAGATTTCTAACAACATAAAACCTCTATTCCAGAGGGAAACAATGTGTTTTAAAAATAACATTACATTATCAATAAAAGTTATTAATAAATGTATATTTAATATTTAATAAAAGTTAGGTTCTATCATCAGCATTTTTGGCACAATGTCACAAAGGTATTCTGAATCATGCCTCAGATTGTAATTAATTAATAAAACTTGAGGAACAAATAATTCCAAATAATTTTCTGTGGCACACAGCAAGTCATGATCAGCTGTCAGGAGCAGCACATGTCTTGTGAGCAGCATGGTGAGGAGTTGCCTTATCATGGTATTGGTGGCGTCTCACATAAATGCATGTCACATACCTCAGGCCTCCATCACTGTCTGTGCCCGTTCCAGTCAATCCCCCCCCCCCACTAATCTGTCTCTTTTTCACCCTCCCCCAGACTTCACCCTATCTTTTTCTCCCTCCTGTCTCTCTGCACACACTCTCTAGTAGTTTTCATTCACTGTTCATGCTCTCCTACGGTTTATCAAAATGGACACCAAATGTAGTTGTATTTGTATTTCATTGTATTTCATTTAATTGTAGTTTTACTATTTATAGTTTTGGTATGCTGTGACATTTCAAATAATTTCAATTTATGACTATAGTCATATTCCGTCATTTATGCATATTTCACCAAACTAAAGTCAACGCTCTCAAAACAATTAAAAGTGAAAGTGACGCATAGCCAAGTATGGTTTCCCAGAATTTGTGCTCTGCATTTATCCCATCCAAGTGCACACACACAGCAGTGAGTAGTGAACACACACACACACACACACACACCCGGAGCAGTGGGCACCCACTTTTTGGGGTTTTGAGCAGTTGGGGGTTCTGTGCTTTGCTCAAGGGTCTCACTTCAGTCGTGGTATTGAAGGTGGAAGAGAGCGCTGGTCACTCTCCCTACCTACAATCCCTGCCAATACTCAAACCTGCGACCTTTGGGTTACAAGTCAGACTCTCTAACCATTACAACTGCCACTACTGCCCCCTTAATTACTTAGCATTAATTAGGAATGTAGGCTTAATTAACAATTAGGACTTCATCCGTACATGATTGAATTCTAAAGTACTGTAATCTAGGTAAATGTAGGTAAATACATTAATTATAGCAGAGAGACATCAGAACTAATGAAGACAATTTCATTGATTGCATATTCAGCTATACTGTACAATCATAATACTATTGAAAAAGTATGTTCATCACACAGTTCCACAATGATTATCCTTTTTCAAGTGTTTCCTTGAAATTTACGTATTCATCAAGCCTTCTATTTCTCTCTGGCCAGAGAATCAACACATCTAGAAACTGGAGTCACCTAGATCGAGTCCGGATCCAGTCCAGATGGTGGATCAGCACCTCTGTACAAGATAATTGTACATATACTGTATGTTAAAAAGGAAGTTTTGGTGTAATTAAAAAAAATAATAAATAAATATGCACCAGTGCATGGAATAAGACAATTTACCAAATCACAGACAAACCTTTGTTCCAGTTGTTTCTGCTGTTCTACTGAAATGAGAATGAAAAATAACAGTCTTGCTATACTGTATATAATGGCCCCAAGCAACACAGTACAATGTGAACTACAAGAAGATGGTAATCTGGGGTCCTCACTGGCCAGCATTGGTCAGTATTATTGCTCACATCTTACATCATCTCCACTTGCTCATTTAATACCCACCCTTGAAGAGTAAAATAATTCTAAAATGGCAAATTAACACACCAGGAAACACTATCATTTTAATCTTTCTGCTTCACAAGGAAGGCATTTGAACTGGGGTGATTTCAACAGGCTTCAGAGATCACTTTCTGAAAGAAAAACAAAAACAAAAAACGTTTATTTATTTATTTTACTACAAAACAAACATTTCAAATTTTTTTAAATGGAGGTCAGATAAGCATGTGAGGGGCAAATCTGAATTAATATTGTGCAACCTTAACTGATCTTAACTGGTACTGCACCCACAGTGAAACTGGTAGACTTGGCAGAAATCACAATTTCCAAACTGATTGGTTGGAGCTATTCAACTTATGATAGTCTGGGCAGTGCTTGTCCACCTGGAAATGAAGGTGATCAAATGAGCACTTTTGTGGAAAAGCTAGTCTTCTGGGCAGCGCTGTGGCTCAAGCTGAGGTTGAGTCCTGTTCACCTCTCTCCTCTCCCAATGTTTTCAGTCTCTCCTCATGTTCTGTTGGAGGTGAAAAAAGCTCAAAAATATAATTTAGAAAAAAGAAAGAGCAACCTCTGAGCAATAACATGTTCTTATTGAAGTCTTGAAAGAGATTACAAGTCAATAAAGAGATCTTCCATGTCATTCTCAGTCTAATTTATGTGCACTTTATTTATTTATTTATTTATTTTCTAAAAAATATAATATTTTTGTACATATTATTCATTTTGAACATAAAAGTCTGTATACATTTTCATGTACTCATGGTTTGTATTTATATTATTAACTAAAAAGATGAATATGGGGTACTGGTATCTGAGTTTTAACATGTACTCATGTCGCCCTCTGCTGTTACAAAAAGGTAACACTTAATTTTAGGGACCAATTCTGACTATCTACTAGTTGCATATTAGCATGCATATTGGCTGTTTATTAGTACTTTTAAAACACATATTAATGACTTATTCTGCATGACCATATGTAGTGAGACAAGTAGTGAGACATTTTTTACTCACATGTTATAAATGCTTAATAAATATATTTATTCATACTTATTTTCACTCAAAACCATATTCCTGATTTATTTCATGATGCAGCAAAAATAGGCTTTTATAGCCAGACTGAAAGGTGTTGTATTAAGGCTTTGGTTTTCGCATTTATATCTAATGACTCATGTAAATTATCTTAATATGTTTCTTACCAGAAGCTACTCTGTATCTTACCCATGATACTCTGCAAAAGTTCATGATGCATATCCACAACAATGATTAAAAACTGATGTATTTTGTTTATCAAGATGAGTCTGGATATAAAAGCCTATTTTAGCTGCATCATGAAATAAATCAGGAATCTGGTTTTGAGTGAAATAAGTATGAATACATATATTTATTAAGCATTTATAAGATGTGAGTTTAAAATGGCTCATTATTTGGCAGGTATTGCATTAAAATAATTTATAACTGCTTATCAATGATTTATAATGCATTTGTAAATGAGTTATTAGTCATATATGAACACCTTTACAAAGGGAACCTTAATGTAAAGTTTTACAGACTTCTCTTTTCGATTATGTCTTCCTTCAGATAGATTGCATGTTGTCAAAGCATATAACTAGCACGCGAATTCTTAATTCATGGGAATTAATTATTAATTCATAGTTAGCAGCTCTCACTTTGGCTATGTAAAATTTACATCGTTTTAACATTATAAAATAAAACTTAATTAAAAATCGCCACTCACACTTTGATTGCTGTCCATGTCATCCATCTTATATTGGTGTTCTTGGTGATCAAATTAGGTAGGTGGCGCTAGTTACAAAAAATCCTGAAAATGCGGTCCTACAAACGCGGTCCTGAAACTGCAGCCTCCGGTTGTGCAGGAACACCCTTCTCAGTCATTTGAATTTTGTGTCAGTACGTCATAAATAGAACGAGGCATCAGTTTACTGTCGGGATTTGTTGTGTCTCCAGTGTAGACAGACAGCATCACTGATTATAATGGGTTCTATAGTAGCCTATTTTGTCGCGTCGCACCGCGCCGCACACGTAGACACGGTGTCGCCATACAAACGGATGAGGTAAAAGTCACTTTTTTTTCCATGAAGTAAAAGACTCACAGACGTGCACAAGTGGAGCGAGCATGCAGAACGTAATATTGAAATTCTAAAAATAATAATTTTCAGTTTTTTTTTTTTTTTTCATGTGGCCTTGATTATATAATTGAGAGAGAGCAGGAATTGTATTTTATCGATGTTGGGTGGAAAAACAGTAATAAAAAATTAGACATAAACCACATACAATGCAGGCCAGGAGCGAGGCCCTCTAGAGGCGCGAGGCCCTGTGCGGTCGCACACTTCGCACAGCCCTTGTGACGGTCCTGCTGACACTATAGGAACCCTATTAAACTATACCATGCTACAAGCAACAGTTATTCAACTAGCCCATGCCTCGACACTGACTAAATATGACACTAGATATGAATGACCACTGTTCAAACCTAGGAACCAGGACTCAAATCCATATCCAGATTATAAATCCTGCTAAAAGTGTGCAGAGAGGCCCCTCCTGCTGCCACACGAATATCTTGTAAAGACGCCCCTGTAGATAGCACCTGAGATGAGATGATGATTGTGCAATATTTTATACTCAGATGACGCAAAGGGTGGAGGAGAAGAAGACTGCAATAACACTACTTGAGATCGGACGTAATTGGACGTAACCTTGGGGGCACAAAAAAACCTTTACCAACCTGGGAGCAAAATCTATATAGTATAGGCACTCACTGACAAAGCCTGCAAATCTCAGATATGTTTGAGGGATGATAAAGCCATCAACAGCACCACCTTAAGAGTCAGAAAACTCTCAGAGGCTGACTCCAGAGGTTTGAATGTAGGACCAGTAAGCCCTTCTAAGACAACAGACTGGTTCCAAGAAAGAACAGAAACAGGACAAAAAGGTCTTAGCTGTCTTGTCCCTCACATAAATCGGGAGACAAGTTGTAAATGTCATGCCAAAGAAATACCCGCAACCAGTATATGTTCAGCAGAAATTACTGCCAGATACACCTTAAGCATGGATAGGACCTATGCCCACATTAAAACTGGGAAGTGAACAAGGTTCAAATTGTGTTTCCTGCACCAGGACGAAAACAGTCTCAACAACTTGAGAGCATATAACCTAATAGTGAAAGTTCTCAGATTTAAAATGGTCTCTACCACAGATGAAAGAACAAGATCCAGCCCTATTCACTGGCCATACCCAAAGTTTCCATGTGCTCAGTCGAGTGTGCCATGTTGTATCCCAATATGTCATTCAGAGTTTTGCTTCGAAAGAGGCAAAATTTAAGATTAAAAAGAGAAAGATAATGATAGTGTAGACATTCACTTTCACCCTGTACAAATGAACTCATGAGCTTGACTAAAGCCATGCACAAATGGCTCTGCTTATAAGTGAATTGTGGTGTTTGTCTACCTCATCTTACACACACATTATGCAGTGTGTGCCTAAATCTACCATTGTAAAAACAGACATTAGATTTCCTATAGCTGGAAAATCTAGAGCACCAAGCCCCCTAGTATGAGTCAAGTGTTGGCTTACTGCCGAGCATTTCTCATTGGGCTGCAGGAAGGTGATTTACTTATACTGCATTTGTGATTGGGACACATTAAACCAGTCCAAATTAAACCTCTTCACAAAACACAAAACTACTTTAAGCAGTGACATTATTATTAACTAAGTCACAGATATAAGAAGGGGCCATTCCAAACACAGCTTTGTAAGTTAAAATAAGAGTTTTAAAATCAATACGGATAGCGCACCAGGATAGCAGCTGGTGAGCCAATAAGAAGAACTTCTGTCTTTGAGCAGTTCAATAAAAATAAAAAATAAAAATATATATATATGTATATCTGTATATATGGTGCATCCACATTTTTTATTTCCTGCACACACTCAAAAAGAACGGAAGAGATTGGAGTATCAATACCATAAAAGTGAAAACCTAAACAATAATTCCTAATAATTTGCCCCAAAGGAAGCATATAAATGCTTGACAATAAAGGACCCAAAACAGATCCCTGAGGAACACCATGGTGAACCTGTCCAACATCAGATTTATTGTTTCCCGAGACAACAAACTGGGAATGATCTATAAGGTAGGATTTAAACCATTTAAGCACAGTACAGGAGATACCAAGCCAACTCTCAAGTCTATTAAGCAGAATGGAGTGGCACATTGTGTCAAAAGCTGCAGTCAAATCTAACAACACCAAGATGGTAGAGGATCCAGAGACAAGCAAGTCATTCATGACTTGAACCAAGGCAGTCTCTGTACTGTGTCCCTTTCTAAACCCAGATTGGTAAGGCTCAAAAAGCTTGTAGAATGACAAGTGTGAGTATAGTTAAGTCACAATGACACATTCCAAAACCTTATCAAGAAAGGGAAGATTTGAGATAGGCCTGTAGTTTGACAGATCAGATTTATCACATCCAGGCTTTTTAAGGACTGGTGTGATAGCTGCAACCATAAGGGCTTCTGGAACAATACCAATAGTAAGGGAGATATTCACAATGTTCAAAATGAAGGGACTTATTGATGGCAAACACTCCTTAAAGAATACATGTAGTGGTATTCATTGCCATCAGTAATTTCAAAATACAATCAGCTGTAACTGTTTCAAAGTTAGAAAATTTAGTTTCAGGAGAACGTCTCGGTTACGTATGTAACCCTCGTTCCCTGAAGGAGGGAACGGAGATGTCACGTCGGTGACCGACGAATTGGGATCTCGCTTCGAGAGACCAATCTACTTCGA
>NW_015554266.1:2551246-2552515 GCF_001515605.1 Sinocyclocheilus anshuiensis
GATGATTGCATCCAGCTGCCACTGATCACAGTGTGAGCATAAAAAGGCAGCCAGTGCAATGCATACCAGGTTTTCGCTGAGGAGCCGAGCCGGTGACCCGGCTGCTCAGCGATGCTACAGCAGCAATTGATATGCCAGTGCAGATGGGGGCCCGTCCAAACCCACGACACTGCGTGCCCATTGTACGTGGCCCCCCAGCCGGTGTAAACCACACCATGCGTGGAGACCTGTTCTAGGGGCACTCCTGCCCGAAGGAACGTAAGATCTGACCACGGGTTGAAGGTTTGGCAACAGGCCGGTGTAACTTGGACCCGGTGAGTGCCGTGCTGCCACGCCCGCCTTGGGACTCGGCCATGAAGCCAGTGCTGAAGCGGTCTCATATGCAATAGCCCTAGCGGTGTAAGTGCCGCTGCAGCCCAGGAGCCTCTGAAATGGTTTCAGTGGGACCGCTGTCCTGCCCTTGAATGAATTCAAGCAATTCAGCACTGACCGCGCACGTTCCTCTGTGAGGCGTGCTGTCTGTTCGACCGAATCCAACTCCATACCGAGAAAAGAGATCCTCTGCTGACCTGAAGGCCCAACCGGCTGAGGTGCGAAAGCACCAAGTCCCTGTGTGCACACAACTGATGCTGAGACTGAGCTAGTATGAGCCAGTTGTTGAGGTAGTTGGGAATGCGAACGCCTTGTTCTCTCAGGGGAACAAGGGCTGCCTCCGCAACTTACGTGAAGACATGGGGCAACAGGGACAGCCCAGAGGGCAGGACTTCGTACTGATATGCTCATCCTTCGAACGTGAACCGCAGAAATTATCTGTGGCACGGAAGGATCGACGCATGAAAGTACGCATCCTTCAGGTCGATCGCTGCAAACCAATCTCAAGGACGGATGCACCCGAAGATGCATTTCTGCGTCAACATTTTGAACGGTAAACGGCGAAGGGCCCGGTTCAAGACACGCAGATCCAAGATTGGTCGTAACCCACCACCTTTCTTGGGTACAATGAAGTAAGGGCTGTAAAGCCCTGTATTCATATCGGCTGGAGGGACCGGCTCTATCGCATTCTTTGCCAGTAGGACTGCGATCTCCGCACCCAAGACAGGAGCATCGGCCGCCTTCACTGTCGTGAAGCGGATGCCACTGAACTTGGGGGGAGCGCTAGCCAGGCACCCAGACACCGTGCAAACGGGATCAGTGGAACCACCACCGTACCCGCAGTGGGGCAGCGAGGTGGAACGCAGGGACCCAACTCGGGTGGCTCGTGGGCGGACC
>NW_015554266.1:2552710-2565623 GCF_001515605.1 Sinocyclocheilus anshuiensis
CAGAGGGTGCGTGAGTAGGGCCTTTGTTGACGCTCTCGAACCGCCCGCTGCTGCCGGCTGGCGAAGGAGGAGGATGAGTGAGGTCCGGTGTTGGGCCGTCCTCGACTCTCCGTGCCCTCCTGGGACCCATAAATAGAGAAAACCGCTCTCTCATCAAGATTTTCCAGATTCTCCACCCAGCCCTCATCCGGGGGAGGGAGAGGTGCCTTTACCATCCCCCAAAGAGCAGCTTCCTCGCTCTCTGGGTCACCCGTCCCGGGGCCTCTTTCTCTTTCACTCACCGCCAGGTTTGACAGGGGCCTGGATGGGTGGGGTGGCCTGGCTACGCCCAGCTCCACAGCGCCGCTTGCTGGAGGCTGCTGCGGATGCGCCGCGGGAGCAGGGGCGGACGCAGGGGGCCACCCTCGGTGATGAGCAGGCTGGGGCACTGCGGCCGGTGGACGGGTGGAGGCAGCAGCTGCCCGCCAGGGCAGGGTGTGCGCCTCAGTCTGCTTCTGTGCAGCCGAGAGCTGCTGAGCCAAACTTCCGGATCATGACCACCCTCGTGCAGGTACCTCAGTGCCTTGGCCTGATGAACCTGCAGTAACGCCGTAGCGTGTAAGGCGGGGGCAGCTTCTCCACCGGCCGTATAAGCATCGCCGGACAGGCCAGACGAGTACCTACAGACCCGGGAGGCTCCTGGACCACAAGTGTGGACATCACACGACCCAGAGAACTCGCGGTGACCTTCGACGCTCAGAGCGCAAGGTAAGTAGCGGTTCGGAGCTCTTTCAGAACTTCTGGATCTTGACCACCCTCGTGCAGGTCCTTCACCCCGAGAAATCAATCGTCCAACCTCGAGGGCTCGGGACGCGGTGGAGGTTTCCACTCGAGCCCTACCCTCTCGGTGGCCCAGGAAAGCATAGCCGACATCTCTGGATCCGATTCAGGCCTTGCCACCGTCCCGGAGGGCGGCAGCACAGCCGAATTTTCTTCTCCAGAGAGCTCTCCCTCCGATGCAGTGATCGACATCCCGTCGTCGGGAGGAGCACCGAAGGATACCGCTGTTACTCTCTTTAAAGAGGGCCCAGCGCATTCCTTTGGCGGCTCAACTGGTTGCAAAACGCTAGAGGAGCGATGGTCCCCCGAGGGTTGGTTCCCTGAGGGGTTTGCCACCACTGTAACCCTCAGACCACCCGTGCTACTGCCCGAAGTAGTCCACGACAGGTTGCTGCCAGGACGAACACTAGATCGCGGCAGAGGCAATGGAGCCCCTCCCCCCTGGAGGAAACGGAGCCTGGCCTGCAGCTCTGAGATGGTCATCTTCCCGCAATGGGAACATGACTCATCCGCGAACGCCACCTCAGCGTGTTTAATGCCCAGAAACGCACGGGTGAAACGGCATCTTTAAAAAGACGATCCGTCGTCTTTACAAAGACGCACCCGCTTATTGTACTCTTTTAGAGAAATTGCTCTTTTAGTGCTGAGGCACACAGGGGAAGTGGCCGCTTGCAGAACAACAGGGGGTAGTGCAGCCTGAAGCTGGTCGATACAGGAACGACCACCGCTGAAGCGCCGTCCGCCAACACCAGAAGCTTCCACGAGCACATTGAACTCGTAGCTCACTGAAAGACACTTGGATGGAGCAGAACGATGTTGTCGCTCGGCTCCGAAGCGAAAAACTGGTATGCATTGAACCGACTGCCTTTTTATGCTCACGCTGTGATCAGCGGCAGCTGGATGCAATAATTGCATGCCAATGTGCATTGACTCATTTAGTTACACTCGAAGTAGATTGGTCTCTCGAAGCGAGATCCAATTCATCGGTCACCGATGTGACTCGGAGTGACCGACTGAAAGGGAACGTGATGGATAAGTCACAGAAAAT
This sequence comes from Sinocyclocheilus anshuiensis, assembly GCF_001515605.1. NCBI lineage: Eukaryota > Metazoa > Chordata > Actinopteri > Cypriniformes > Cyprinidae > Sinocyclocheilus > Sinocyclocheilus anshuiensis. The sequence continues at coordinate 2,554,578 of NW_015554266.1, forward strand.
GCAGAGGTGCCAACAGGGTGCCAAACTAATAGACTTGTAAAGTAATAGACATGTAAATTCATTGGCTTAACAGGTAAAAGAAGTTTGTTGATAGTCTAAAAAAATTCGCATTCGGTTTGCAGTACGATCTCTAATAATGGACGTATAGTATTTTGTTCTTGCTGCTTTAAGTGCTTCATTGTATTGACCCAAGTGTTCATCGTACTTATGGACAGTCAGTCCTGATTTCTTATACTGTCGTTCAAGCTGCCTACTTTAAACCTTAAGAGCTCTGAGCTCAATGGTGTACCACGGGCATGATTTAGTAAATGAAACAACACATTCTCTACTAGGGGCAAACACGTCCAAAGCAGATGATGACACATAATTATAGTGATCAACAGTTCCATTCACTGGATGCTCCAAGATCCAGGATGAGAAACTATCAAAATGTATGTTCTTGACATTTCTAAAACTAATAACCCTTTATTTTTAGCACATCTTGGAGAAGGAACAAGTAGCTTGAAAGTAAGAGGCTTGTGATCACTAATATATAAATCACTGCTGTCTAGCTGGTCAATATCCACCCCAGCAGAACACACCAAATCAAGTATGTGGCCTTTGTTATGTGTTGGAAAATTTAGAAGTTGGGTCGAATTAAAACACTCTAGTGTTTCCATAAAATAAACCATCTGGTTACTATTAGGATTGTCCGCATGAATATTAATTCATTCATTCATAGCCTATACCTCACAGCTCATGATTATGCTGTGTTATTCAGGTGTGCTGGATACAAATGCTCATCTCATACAGCTCTACTTTCAGCTAATTGAACAGTATCTAAGATAATGTTAGCCTTTTTGGATTATATCCCTCTTTTGGGATATTTAACCTGGATGTTTTAGAGTCTGCCAGATCCAGCTCAGCCCCAGCTTGATGTTGCTGCCCCATGTCTATAAATTGTGACCTGTGCCAAGCAATGGGTAATTAGCCTTCCTAATGGACTGCATATTACCATTCAAACCCAGTTGGACCACAAAGGCACTTACACCTCAATCTTACAGTTCAATCAATGTAGTAACATATTTACATGATTACTTAAGTACTGACATTATATTTTGACTGAATAGCCAGAGAATACTTAATTGTATAAGTATTATGGAATGACTTTCAATTAACTTTTGCATTAATCTGCTTAGGGGTGGGTGATATGACCAAAATCTTAAACCCCATCGTTTACACGCATAGTTTAACAGTAGTGGTGATACACATGACCAAATAGTAATTAGGCTTGTCAGTACACCAAACAGTTATAAATTGTACAAAATCTTACAGATTCAAAATCATATAAAAGCATAACAAATGAATAACCACAACTTAAAATTGTACCTACAATTTTATCTCTGCACTCACATAATCACATAATATAGCAAATCTCAAGCAAAAAAGTGCTGGATTGTTTATGTAATTTCTATTTGAAGTAGGAAAACAAATAAATAAATAAATTCTAATTTAAACTTTTTTGTGTGTCGTGGGTTGATGTCACGCTTGCTGCTACGGCGTGGAGCGAGGAACGAGGAGACGTAGGAATAAACTCAAATAACAGTCTTTAATGATCATCCAAAGGAATCACGTAGCACAAACACAGGGAACCAGAAGACTATAGACACCGGACGAGGGACCATGGAACAGAACACTCTTAAATAATCAACTAAACGAGGGGATGACGAGGCACACCTGTAATCAATAAAACACAATGGGAACAGGAACAGGAAAGACCAAATATGGGCATTAACACACTAGGGAAAACTAGGTCAAGGGGAGCACAACACAGACAGTCCATAATCCTGACAGTTGAAGATTTAGTGAATAGTGACAGAATTTTGGTAAAATGACAACATTTATCAGCAAGTAGCATTTAAACAGGTTTGAAAAGATGTGCTCATGTAATGTCAATAAGTCTAATGTTGTACATGTAAACACAGCCATTAGCTGCTTGTGTTTTAAGCCTTTCCTTTCCATTTCAAGCTTTTATCAGTGGATGTCACCATGTGCAGCATTTTGAGCACTTTGGGTGAATCATTTTGCAAAGAAAAAGGTTAGACTCATTCAGAACTCTTGGTTCCTTTCATCAGTAGATTTGCGTCATTTGCAAATTTTTTTTTTCTTTTCTTTTTTTTTTTCATGATTGGCTAATGTGAAATAAATAAATAAATAAATAAGTGTAAATACTCCCTGTGTTACCTGGAGGAAATATGTGTGATGCTGTATGTGTGAAAGCTGTTCAGCGATATGTGTGCTTCATTGCTGTATCTTCCATGCATGTAAGCCCTAATTATCCAGTGACTGATAAGTGATGGTAAAAGGATGTAGATAGCAATGACTGAGATAACTGCTTGTGCCAGCAGGGAAGCATTCGGGGCCCCACGTATTTGCATGGTTTTCAGCACAATTATTACCTACTGTTACTGACCTCACCTACCATTAACCCACAGTGAGCTTCAGTGTGGGGCCAAAAATGCTCCAGAACTGGAAGACAGCCCTACCTGAATCCCAAACGTCATCTCTGTAGTCGTCCAGTGACATCAATCGTTTTATATTGTGTAGTAGAAATTCCTCAAGACATTTAAAATGAGTTTGACATTAGCTAACACACACAGAAACGAATGGCTTTGTGCCATATATGACAGAGCTATACAATAGCTGAGTAACATTTTTTATAACACATTTTTACACTTTTCTCTGAGAACCAGCATTTCTGGTTTTATATTTGAGACATGTGTGCAAGTGGTAGTGTTTGACAGTCCACTAGATGTCATTCTCGTATAGAAATCCGGTGAGAGTTGGCGTACAAAGTTGCAGTTAGCTCAAGAAACACCACGATCTGCACAATGCTGGACATTGCATAGTCATGTATTATATTGCCAGCTGTTATTGAATGATGGTTGAATGATTAGATTATTTTAGATAGGGTGAGACTATCATTAATGTAATACAATATAATCAAAGTGTAGTCCTACCTAAAATACTACTTTTTCATCATTCATTGCATTTAACACTGAAATTCTTATCCAGAATGACTTACATAAATTGTTACCTTATCTTGAACATGCAATGTAATTTTGAAAGTCTGCAAGGAAAATAATGCATATACAGTATTTAATTTATAATTATTTAAACCACAATTATTATTATTATTATTATTATTATTATTATTATTATCGTCCTGTCCATGGTTCTAGTACTTAGTTCATCATATCGACTGGAAAGAAAAATATTAAAATGTAATTCTCTTTCCGTCCACCGGGTCGCAGTCTGTTCATATTTTTCTGATTATTTACCAAAATTCAACGTCAGAAATTACGTTTACTATTTCTTAAGCACTGTAGAGGAAGAGAGATGTTCAGAGATACATCATGTTAAAATAAGCGGTCAAAAATGGAATAAATTTCATACATAAACAACAATAAATAAAAACTCTATTTTTCATATGTACATACGTTAATTTTCACGTGATGTCGTTAGATTTTGTACAGGCCTAGAAAGAAATAAAGAAAGAAGTTTCAGTTTTTAATAATAGCGTTATTGCATTATGAGCTTTTAAATAATAGTGAGGAGCAACTAAATAATATTAAAAGTCTGTAGTCTATAATCTGAATATTATTGCAGCAGCAACAACAACAAAAAATAACAAATCTAAAATTATATAATAAAATTAAAATGTAAAAAAAAAAAAAAAAATTGCAGATCTTAGCTATAGTAACGTTTTTAAAATATTTAATATATTTGGGCACATTAATGTTGTCCTTCCCTTTTTCCCCATTGTATTTTTGAAGGTGCTACAAGCTGTCTGATTGTTTATTAAACAGACGATCTTATAAATTATTTCACTGCAGCTAAATGAACTGACCAGTGATCCGGCATTTTATACTGAATTCATGTGATGTGTTAGGTGTGTGTGTGTGTGAGAAGAAAATGTTCTTATGTACTGTATGTATGTGTGACCGTGTGTGTGCATGTGTGTGTGTGCCCTGAGCATCTCTGTACCCCTGCTGGCCCCCTCTCTCAACACTCACCTAATTCTGTCACACAGATTTGACACCGTGTCATTCTCTCTGTGCGTCTAAATGACATGAATATAATGTGCAATGCTGTGCACTAGCCTTTTCCCCCTTTATTATCTCTCTCTTTCAATCTTTGCACATTTACTTAAGTGGATGAGCATGTCTGCGATATAAAGAAATGTAAAAGAAAACAAATAATTTCAAATATTTTCCCTATAAAACTCATTAAGATATTTTGAAATTATATTAAAATATATGCATTAATATATGTATCAAAATGTTATGCAATAGCAAGTTTCAGTTAAGTATGCTGGAATCCAATAAACTCCAGCCTATGTAAAACTAGGAGATGAGTGAACAGTTGTTTTGGATTCAGAAGCTGATCAGTGTAATCGTGACTAAACTCTCAGTAAGCAGCCGTATGATTTTACACCGGCTCTGACAAATACTCTCTGTGATTTCAGATTTCATCAGTGGCTTGCCAAAAGAATTTTTCAGCACAATTATTACCTACTGTTACTGACCTCACCTACCATTAACCCACAGTGAGCTTCAGTGTGGGGCCAAAAATGCTCCAGAACTGGAAGACAGCCCTACCTGAATCCCAAACGTCATCTCTGTAGTCGTCCAGTGACATCAATCGTTTTATATTGTGTAGTAGAAATTCCTCAAGACATTTAAAATGAGTTTGACATTAGCTAACACACACAGAAACGAATGGCTTTGTGCCATATATGACAGAGCTATACAATAGCTGAGTAACATTTTTTATAACACATTTTTACACTTTTCTCTGAGAACCAGCATTTCTGGTTTTATATTTGAGACATGTGTGCAAGTGGTAGTGTTTGACAGTCCACTAGATGTCATTCTCGTATAGAAATCCGGTGAGAGTTGGCGTACAAAGTTGCAGTTAGCTCAAGAAACACCACGATCTGCACAATGCTGGACATTGCATAGTCATGTATTATATTGCCAGCTGTTATTGAATGATGGTTGAATGATTAGATTATTTTAGATAGGGTGAGACTATCATTAATGTAATACAATATAATCAAAGTGTAGTCCTACCTAAAATACTACTTTTTCATCATTCATTGCATTTAACACTGAAATTCTTATCCAGAATGACTTACATAAATTGTTACCTTATCTTGAACATGCAATGTAATTTTGAAAGTCTGCAAGGAAAATAATGCATATACAGTATTTAATTTATAATTATTTAAACCACAATTATTATTATTATTATTATTATTATTATTATTATTATTATTATTATTATTATTATTATTATTATTATTATTATTATTATTATTATTATTATTATTATTATTATTATTATTATTATTATTATTATTATTATTATTATTATTATTATTATTATTATTATTATTATTATTATTATTATTATTATTATTATTATTATCGTCCTGTCCATGGTTCTAGTACTTAGTTCATCATATCGACTGGAAAGAAAAATATTAAAATGTAATTCTCTTTCCGTCCACCGGGTCGCAGTCTGTTCATATTTTTCTGATTATTTACCAAAATTCAACGTCAGAAATTACGTTTACTATTTCTTAAGCACTGTAGAGGAAGAGAGATGTTCAGAGATACATCATGTTAAAATAAGCGGTCAAAAATGGAATAAATTTCATACATAAACAACAATAAATAAAAACTCTATTTTTCATATGTACATACGTTAATTTTCACGTGATGTCGTTAGATTTTGTACAGGCCTAGAAAGAAATAAAGAAAGAAGTTTCAGTTTTTAATAATAGCGTTATTGCATTATGAGCTTTTAAATAATAGTGAGGAGCAACTAAATAATATTAAAAGTCTGTAGTCTATAATCTGAATATTATTGCAGCAGCAACAACAACAAAAAATAACAAATCTAAAATTATATAATAAAATTAAAATGTAAAAAAAAAAAAAAAAAATTGCAGATCTTAGCTATAGTAACGTTTTTAAAATATTTAATATATTTGGGCACATTAATGTTGTCCTTCCCTTTTTCCCCATTGTATTTTTGAAGGTGCTACAAGCTGTCTGATTGTTTATTAAACAGACGATCTTATAAATTATTTCACTGCAGCTAAATGAACTGACCAGTGATCCGGCATTTTATACTGAATTCATGTGATGTGTTAGGTGTGTGTGTGTGTGAGAAGAAAATGTTCTTATGTACTGTATGTATGTGTGACCGTGTGTGTGCATGTGTGTGTGTGCCCTGAGCATCTCTGTACCCCTGCTGGCCCCCTCTCTCAACACTCACCTAATTCTGTCACACAGATTTGACACCGTGTCATTCTCTCTGTGCGTCTAAATGACATGAATATAATGTGCAATGCTGTGCACTAGCCTTTTCCCCCTTTATTATCTCTCTCTTTCAATCTTTGCACATTTACTTAAGTGGATGAGCATGTCTGCGATATAAAGAAATGTAAAAGAAAACAAATAATTTCAAATATTTTCCCTATAAAACTCATTAAGATATTTTGAAATTATATTAAAATATATGCATTAATATATGTATCAAAATGTTATGCAATAGCAAGTTTCAGTTAAGTATGCTGGAATCCAATAAACTCCAGCCTATGTAAAACTAGGAGATGAGTGAACAGTTGTTTTGGATTCAGAAGCTGATCAGTGTAATCGTGACTAAACTCTCAGTAAGCAGCCGTATGATTTTACACCGGCTCTGACAAACACTGTTTGTGATTTGGTGTTTCAGATTTCATCAGTGGCTTGCCAAAAGAATCTCTGCCAAACCGTTTTGTTCTGCTAAGGATAGCATTTTAACATTTAATACCTACATGTGTCACATCACATGAAAAATATTCTTCCTTTTCCATTTTTTTTTATTCTAAAATGACTGTTTAGATATAAACATATTTTTTTTACTCACTCAATATGAATTTAGTTAGATATTATAGTATATATGATAATATAGCTGCACAATCACAGGAATAACAAAATAGTTAATTTTGTTGTTGTTTATTTTTTTTTCTAAATTTAATTGGGTTTGTTTTATTGTTTTATTTTATTTTATTTTTAAAAAAATTCTCAATTAAATATCAATAAACTAAAAAAAGTAATGTACAATTCATACTGCGACACTTAATTTAACCCTTCTGGACTTGAAGTGCTAGAATTATGGGTAACAAATGTATTGATTTTGTTATTATTTGACAGTGGCCATCTCTATATGTCAGCACATAACTGCCTGCTGTTATGCATTGACAGTTAAATTATTCTAAAAAAGATTTGCAGTAATGATTTGTTAATATCTTTCCAATAACTGAAGGTGTGTATCTGTCCCGCGAGTGTCTGAATAATGAAGTGAAGTAAAGATAAATAACTCTCTCTCTCTCTCTCTCTCTCTCTCTCTCTCTCAAATCTTCAAGTCTTATTCTCTTCATTCCAGCGTTCTCTTCTTACTGTTTAAAAGGCACATTAACTGATCACTTTTACAGTCTTTATTTTTGACACTACATTTATACTTGACCTTGTATTTAAAGGTGCTATAAGCATTTTTTAATTAAATACCAAAGCTAAAATGACAGATAAAATGACAGGGAACTGCCTTCACTATTTTTGCATCTCAATCATTGTGCGTATTCAGGTTTTCTGACGTCTGGTTGGCTGATATGTCTTTAGAGGGCTGGGTTTAGAGAGAGGTCATGTGGTGGGGGAGTCTAATTCAGTGACTAATGTGGCAGAAGATAGCAGAACATTTAAACTTACAGCACTTACAGCACCTTTATTTCAGTCACACTCTTATACTTTAGTGTACTTTACACACACACACACACACACACACACACACACACACACATATATATATATATACACATACATTGTGTGTGTAATGCATATGGCTTATATCCAGACATTTGTTATTGACAGGTGTTTTATATTATCTGTGATGTGTAATCCTGAGTAGAATGCAGCTAAAGCCTGTCCCACTGTGAGAGGATAGACATTTTTAGACAGAATACTTTGAGCAGTCAAAACTCATCCACTTTCAGAATACTTTCACACCTGCTGCTGCTTTAATTTGAGTTTGCTGCTTACAGCATTTACACTTTATGAACACTGTAACTATTTTCTGTATTAATTATGTGATTAATGTGATTAACTCTGCAATATATTAATTTCAAGTTTCTGCAATATCACCTATATGGTAAGGCTAACGAATGAAGTAAAGTGTGTGGCAAGAGAATAGCTCTTGTAAATACACTCTAAAAAATGCTGGGTTGTTTCAACCCAACTTTGGGTCAAATATGGACTAACCCAACCGTTGGGTTAAATTTTTACATTCAATTTTTAACACAAGAGTTGGGTTAGTCCAAATTTGACCCAAAGTTGGGTTGAAACAACCCAGCATTTTTTAGAGTGTATGATTAATATTAAATAATGTAAACAATTTATTGATCATTGGTCATTTTGCTGAATGCCCAACCCCATATATTCCATATATTATGGAATATAACTCATGAAGCAAACACCATAACGCCTTTAGTATATCCAACCCACTGAAGTAGATGTGTGTGTCTGTAGACTGTGGGGTCTGATGGTTGTGTGGTGTTCAGTTAACAGGAGCAAACAGGGCTGTGAATGTCATTGTGTTCTTTGTTGTTTAATTTATCTTGTGTTCAAAGCCAGAGGAGGTGGCCCAGCGTTGGGTGCCATCTTTTGATGTGACTACAGCAAGTCCATCTCCTGCTGGGCACTGTCTGCTGAAGAGCTCTCGCTCTCTCAACCTCTCTTTGGCTTTTCTTCTCATTCTTTGAGGCCTCTGTGAAGGTTCTCTTGGACTTCCATGGGCCTCAGGACATACACTTCAGGTCAATATGTATGAACACAGATCCATAGCCTTCATGATCTTTAGTCCAGTAATTCTCTTCCCTAGTTTATTAAACACTGGGGATTTCTATCTTTGTCTCCATCTCACCATCTCACCATTTTCACCTAAACGGGTAGTGTTTATGTGTGTTTATTTATGTGTATGTGTTAATGTTTGTGTACGTAACGTGTGTAATACTGGCCATTCCCTAAATCTTTACGCATATGTTGATGACGTGATAATGAAATCTGGGGAACGTTTAGATTCTACAAGCATTTTATATGTATCATGAACTTGTTTTTAAACTGCATCAAGATATTAGCGTTTCACTTTTTTAAACGTATAATATGAAGTGCAAATTTTAGATGACATCTTGATGAAGCCCCCTTCAGTTTTAAAACATTTAAAGATTAATTTGCCACCACAGGAATATTCAAAAAGTATACATATGAATACTGAATTCTGGTGAATACTGGCAATATGTATGAATGTGATATGAATATTAAATCAATTACACAATACCATTTTAAATAAAGATATAAAACACTATACAAAGAAAAATGAATAAATATTAAATTAAGTAAAAAAAGAGTCCATTTACCTACTATGCAGTAAGATTAAAAGATACTAAACATACTGTACTACAAAGACCAGATGATTTCCTAGTATCTAGTCAAAAGCATTTATGGTTTGCAGCCTGTGATGTTATTTTTATGTTTATGTTTCCGGGTCATTCTCTTTTTTTGTACTGCCTAAAAATAATATTATGTACACATTAAGGAGACCATTACGCAATTAAATAGCATGTATAGTGATGATCAGTTTTGGAGGAGAAAATTTAGTGCTCACTGATATTCTTGAAATAGAATAGAACAAAAACAAAAGTTCTAACAAAAACACTTGATCTGTATCACAGCTACCAGAATCTGGCTGCGACTGAATCTGGCAGTAGAGGGCAACATTTTCTCTCTCTCTTCCTTCACTACCTGCTTTGTAGTCTAGATGAATAAATCACAATCTTCAAATACACCCAAATTCCTCCAGAAAGACTGTTGATCCTCAAACTACTCGTTTTCCTCAGATGGCTTTCCTCAACAGCAGTGGGATCTATCGAGTAGCTGCCGTTTATGTCTGAAAGCCATACGCGTGCCTTGACCACCCGGCTTGTCTGCAGAACCTGGAAAGATGGAGGCACTTATTAAACGGTAAACTTCTTCCAGGAGGAACTGACATGTCAGTCACCAAATATATTTTCGTGGTGCTTTTGCTTTGTCTCTGTGTGTGTTTCTCTGTCTGTTGGGGGCTGTTATCGTGCTCAGATTCAGCTCGGCTCCCCTGTTTGTTTAAGACTTAAGAGTCACCCCCACAAAGAGCGAGCATATCTGAATATCTGCTTCTATTTAAGTGAATGGATTGTTAACACCAAACACCAAAACCATGACTGAACAATGCCACTGATCTCAGCTCATATCCACAGGAGTATATTAAAAATGCTTCAAGAATATTGACTGTAACACACTTTACTGGAATGAGTATTTTTCTTTCTTTTGCAGGCTCATCTTAATCTGATGAGGTAAATATTATTCAATTTCCTAATATTAGAAGTAATGATACAGAATTCGATTTTTTCCCCCACTTTTATTTCTGTTTATAATTTTAAAAAAGAGATATTCAATGTTCACAACAGCACATGGATTCAATGCACAAATACATTCCATCACGAGCGTTATGATTAAGAGAAATCTGAGTGTCTCTCTCATGTGGAGTGTGTGCGGCGTGTGTGGGGTTGGATTACCCAGGCAGCTGTGAGAGCTGGTCTCCGTGTTCACCCAGAGTGTCTGCCGTGGCGCTGCCTGCCTCTGAGTCCCACACAGACAGTTGACTGGAAGTGACAGTCAGATTTGTGGACTCGCCCCAGCTCTCTGTGGGGAAGCGACCAAGCTCAGAGGGGTGTCAGCAGACACAGAGTGGGAAGAGCTTTGGTGAAAATAGATTGTGAAGTGTTTGCCGAGGACCCCATGCCTTTATGCGTCTCTTCTAGTTAGCATTGAAACCGCAGGAAGTTGACACAGACTAATTGAAAATCTAAACAGATAGATAGATAGATGGATAGATAGATAGATAGATAGATATATAGATAGATAG
>NW_015554266.1:2565789-2569152 GCF_001515605.1 Sinocyclocheilus anshuiensis
ACAGACAGATAGATAGATAGATAGATAGATAGATAGATAGATAGATAGATAGATAGATAGATAGATAGATGGGGGACACACAGTGAAACACACTCACAAAGTGTATATACTTACAATCAATTTAGCTCAATTACAAATATAAATCTTTTTGTAAATATAAATATAGAAGTATATGTATAAAATTATATATGACTGTTGATATAACTATAACTTATATACTGTATCTGTTCACCATGCGAAGCATGCATACAGACCAACTAACCTTAAGTCATGCCATAAGCTATATTTTCTAACAAAGTGACACATTTTGAAAAATTGTGTTTTTATTATTTGTATTTGTATTAAGATTTTAAAATAAATTAATCACTTGTGTAGCTCATACATCAATGTGCAGTTCAAAGGATTGGTAAAACATCTGTGAAAAGCCAATATGGAAAATTCGATAACACTTTAGTATAGGGACCAATTCACACTATTAACTAGTTGCTTATTAGCATGCCTATTAGCATGTTGGCTGTTTATTATTACTCCCTTAAAATAAAGTGGCCGAAAATTAATTTATAATGACACATTACATTGTGCCCTGTTTTTACTGACTTTTCTCTGAGTGTATTTAGAATTATCCAGCAGTTAATTCTGGATCTTTAATCTGATTGGACAAATAGTGTTCCAAGAGTGCAAATAATGCAATAAGCTGCAGGAAGCCATGGTTTATAGGGATTTTAGAACAGCTAAGGGGCATTGTTAGATACAACGTGGAGTGGGGCGGGGCCGAGAGCCATGGGAACGGAGAGAGGCCGGTGGAGTAAATGCTAATGCGCGACACCTGCGCCACTCACCGGTTTCGAGTCCCACAGAGGAGCTCTGGAAGGATAAAAGGAGGATTGACGACAGTGTTGGACGAGAGAGGACCAGGCCTGGATCCGAGAGGGAGCGGAGGAGTCGACCCCGTTCACCAGGAGGCCGGAGCCTGCTGCCGTCCGCCATGATTGGGGAGGAGCAGGGAACGGGGGACTCGCTGCCGGCTGCCCTCAACAGGAGGAGCCATCGCCGTCCGCCAGGGGGCAGAGGAGCGGTGGGCTGTCCACCAAAGATGTCCAGTACCATCGCATGGCACCGCGAGTGAGAGCCTCTCAGCCGGTTGTGGACCAAGCGGCAGTGTGTTCGGGAACTGGACCGATAATTTTTTTAACGTTCCAAGAAAACTTTAATAATAAAATAAACACAAAATAGCGCGACAGCCCCTCGCGGACGACTGTCGCGCACAAACAGAACCAAAACACAAAATAAAATCCAGGCCTGGTCCTCGCTCGTCCAACGCTGTCGTCACTCCTCCTTTTATCTTTCCGGAGCTCCTCCGTGGGACTCGAGACCGGTGAGTGGTGCCCCACCCCTCTCGTCACAGGATCAATCACAGATTAACTAACGTATGAGTAATGAGTGATAGTATAACTATATATTGGGATGATTCACTTTTGCATCACTCCCCATGTTCATAGCATTCCATTATATTGCTAAGAGTATATTAGCAATACAGAGTTTTTTTGAAAGTTGTAGCATCAGAATTTTCTTTCTCAGAGTGTTGCAAGTAATTTTATTTTAATAACATAAAATTATTATTATTATTATTATTATTATTTTCTTAAATTCTTGCCAGTGAGAGCGAAGCAAGCAAGCAGTGGAAAAAAAAAAAAACAGGAGCGGAATTGGAATTAATATAGAATGCTCTGGATGAGGAGGGGAAGTTGTTGCCTCTGTAGTCCACCCACATACTGTGTTCCAATCTGTGGTGCTTGATGACATGATATTTTGGCTTTTTCTGTACACGGAGTACACAGTCAACATAGGACACCAACTACAAAGGGGGCACTTCAACACTGTTGTATTTCAAATATAGAAAAAATAATTTTGGTTTTTAGCAATGCTATGTCTATACAGTATGTGCAAATAGGAGCAGTTTTGTATGTCTCTGTTCTCTGTTATTTTGGTTGAAATCTGCTGGTTTTCTCTGCTGCCCTGTTGGGCTTCTAATGGGACACATCTTTGTTTGTGCACCCAAGGAAAACTGACAGAGGTGAAAGAAAAAGTAGGGGAGGGCAAGAGAGAGAGAGAGCAAAGTAACGAGAGTTAGTTGCAGAGCACTCATACGCACAACTCCATCAGTAATGTTATAATGGAACAGAGCACATAAAGCTTGTGGCTCCCCTGCTGCTGGTATTGAACCCCTGCATTCTTGTTGTTGTGTGAAGCATGTGTGTGTCCTGGGATCTCTCCTGGAGGTTCAGTGTTTTATGTCTCAGATTAGTTTGAACTGAGGGCTGCAGTCTCAGATAGACCTGACCGCTTGACTGAGCTTGTGAAGCCAGTGGCCCAAGTGGCTTTGATAGACTCTCTGATACCTTTGTTTAAAGGAAATAGTTGAAGATTATTCTTCAAACCCTTAATGTCACTGGGGTAGGACTGCCAATTGAGGAGTTCTAAGGAAGAACTGGTTCTACTTTCTAAAAAGATTCTAGAACTGATTGAATTTGATGTTCATGACATTCAGCTCTGTTAAACAGTTCTTGAGTGTTTTGATGCTATAATAAAGTACTAGTGCTTCCTAATCACACGTTGAACTATATGCAGAAGAAAAAAAAATAAGATAGCTGAATGCATCTTACAGTTATTGTTCAGCTGTAATGTTATTTTTGTTTGTACTGTAAACTATAATATATTTAGTGTTTTTGTTTATATGCAGGTCTACTTTAAAAATATAAATAACAAAATTAATATGATTTTATGATTGTTGTAATGTAATTGTTCATAAAATAACTAAAATACAGAATATGTAACACAACACACACACACACACACACACACACACACACACACAATTGTCTGGAAACACTTTTGAGTGGGGATGGATGCAAATTACTTAATCATTTTTTAAGCCGATTCATTGTTGGAAAGAATTAATTTGGTAAAATGGATCAGACTTCCCAGCCCTACTGGGATGAAACTTCTTGTCTTTGGCTGCATTAAACTGCCTCAGCAGTTTGGTGGTCCGACTGCACAAACATCTGCATTCTTGGCATATAGTTATCTGCACTGAGCAGCAGGCCCTACGAGACTAAATATATCACACAGTCTATTCACTGACACTCAAACACACACTCACTCCACAAGAGCGCTATTCAGTCTGTTTAAACTCTTAAAGTTTGGGATAAATCCTGGAAACTGTGCCCATCTTTGGAATCTTCAAAAATGTCCTTCTTATAGTTTAAAATTTAGACTTAAAAGAAAGGAAAATAAATATGTGACTATTACTTGGAATGAGAAATCACATTTTCTTTATATTAATGTATAATATATATATATATA
>NW_015554266.1:2569598-2571432 GCF_001515605.1 Sinocyclocheilus anshuiensis
TATATAATTTTTTTTAATATATATAATCTGTCATCTTTTTTTATTATATGTAACTGTTTATTGAACACTGTTGTCTTTTATCATATTGCTGTTGCTGCCTTCATTCTTAAAAATAAAGGGTCTCTTGGCATCTGTTGTTCCATGAAGAAAACTTGCTTTAATGTAGTAAGTGTGTGAACAGTGAGCTTGATCACTTGACTCTTGTTTGACAGTGTCAGGGGCTTGAAGAGAGTGAAAACACCTGAAAGATCTTCCCTTGAGATCCCTTGTACTGCTGTAAACCAGTGCTGGGACTGTCAGGTCCAATCGCTAGTTAAACTGCTGAGGGGAAACACTAACCCATTTACTGTGTCAATCCCAGTCACTCTAATGTGACACTAACACAGAGATGAATTGATTTTCCTTCATCATCATGCAGTGTGTGTGTGTGTGTGTGTGTGTGTGCGCGCATGGGCTTGTGCGTGAACCGTGTGTGTAATGGCATTTGTTCAAAGCAGTTGAGGCCTTGCCTTGATCAGATGTGCTAAAACATTCATCGTGGAATAAGCATGAGCCTGATTCTTTGCTACGCTTTGAGCTACTGAAACAAAACTTGGGATTCCGTCATCACCACCATGACTTGAGAGCACTTGAGCAGTTTGTGAACAGCGCTTACTGCCGCTCATAGAATCTGACAAATGGCTTTTTGGATAATAACTTCACCTAAAATAATGATAATGCATATAATACAATAAAAATAAAATTATTGTAACTTAGTTACATTGCATTAATTTGATCATAAGCCTAGTGTCCTTTTTTCACATGGTAATGCAGATTACAACGAGCACTTGAATCTCACTAAAACATTTATTTTTTCTAACTCTTTGTAAAGCATTCATTGGAAATTTACTAAATGTGGCTTAGATCATTTTTTTAAGACCATGTCGGCAAAGAATTCATTTTAAAAGCTGGTCACGCTTTATTTTAGGGACCAATTCTCACTATTAAATAGTTGCTTATTAGCATGCATATTACTAGCATATTATCTGTTTATTAGTACTTATAAACCACATATTAATGCCTTATTCTTCATGACCATATTTTAAATCCCTTAATCCTACCCCATACCTAAACTTAACAACTACCTTGCTATTAACTATTAATAAGCAGCAAATTAGCAGTTAGGTGAGGCAAAAGTTGTAGTTTATAGAATTGGACTTTAAAATAAAGTGACCAAAAAAAATTTGACATACTAAACTATTCTTATGCAAAGCATTAAATAATTAGATGGCAGAGAGTCAAAATGTAAAAAATGTGTCCTTGTATCTTCTGTTAATACCAATCAATTATTATGCAATTGTTCTGGATGCTAACTCTCAACTCGTTCAAAAAATGTGCCATGGTAACCATGGTTTTCTTTTAAAATTGTACAGCTACTAGCCTACTACAGTTATTGCTTCTATTGCAAATGCATAGTGAGGTAATATGTGATCCCCTTCAGACAGTATATGCCATTTTTTTGTTTTTTGACAGTAGTGTAATATTACTACACTCAAGTCAAGAGTCTATCAACTTTTAGTGTAGTTATTATTTATTTGATTATTTAACTAAATTAATTATTTACAATTAGTTATAGAAACTATAATGGTATATTATAGAATATTTGCAATGGTATGTTTTGGTAAAGGTATTGTATTCTGATCTCTAGATATGACTCTATCCTTTAATTTATTTATTTTTCTGTTAACTATGTACACACAAATCGTTATATATATATTTTTGGTAAATATTCTGATCTCTAGATATGACTCTATCCTTTAATTTATTTATTTTTCTGTTAACTATGTACTATGTA
>NW_015554266.1:2574766-2579181 GCF_001515605.1 Sinocyclocheilus anshuiensis
ATATATAGTTTTTTTTTTTCGTAGCTCAAAAACTGTGGAATGATATGCATGTAAGTTACTTTTGCATTTATACATGTTGTTATGATCTCATTATGAGAAAACACAACTAATATTAATGTCACAGCCAGAGCTCTATTCAGTCTACTTAATTTCCCTAATAATTAGCAGCCTACTTCATTTTATTAAGATATTAGTAGATATTAGAGGAGTCAGTTTTTAGACATCTGTCACACATACTTACGTTTCTTCTTTTCATGGTGTCTGATCCCAGCACAGTGAGTGCAGCGTGTGTCATTTTAGTGTTTAAAAGAATAGAAAGGCCCCCAAGTGACAGAGTTGCTTTAAAATAAGTAAAACTGAAAGCAGCTGCCTGTGGGGATGACCACTAATGCCACTTTCTTTCTTTCTTTCTTTCTGAGGTGCTAACCCTGCATTTAAAGCAGAATGGCAGTCAAAAGCCCAGTGAATGACTCAAGAGAAGCATCAGCCAGTGAGAGATAATGTGAGAGCTCACTAATGGGCACCCGACAGCACGCAGGCTCATTTTTCACATTGTGTCATATGTAAGGTTGGATTACAAGTAATGGCGGCCGCCAGCCCAGATCTCCCATGCCATTATAGCTCTGGAATGTCTGCATTTATTTGTGTTGACTGGTCCAGTCAGCGAGTTGACAGTCTCGCAGGCCTCAGATCAGTCACGGCAATGATGTTGCTGTGGGTTTGACAGGTCCCCCGTACTTCTCTATTCTCTCACTGGCACGTTAGCCTGAAGAGCTAACGCGGCTTCATATCAAATGCAGCCATCTGACACGATTACGGATCTAGCACCTTGGCGGATGTGGCCCAGACTGTCCTTTGTAATCGTCTGACAGACATAAGCTGGGAAATAAGAGGGTTTTGGGGGTTTCATGAATTAAAAATTAGTGTCAGTCAAAGCTAAGTGGCTGCTTTTTTTGCAGTGAGGGGTGTTGTAGACTCAGACAGCTTTAGTTCAAATGTAAAGACACATTAATGAGTGGGTATGACGTTTTAATCTTGTCCAAAGGTGGCACACATATTTAATATTACAGGACCGCTCTCTCAAACTGAATTTACGTATAGCGACTATTGGCTCTTGGTCTGGTTAGTTATGGATTAGTCTCATATAATCATGTGTTCCTGCTTTAGACTTGTATCATAATTCAGAATTGTGCTTTACAAACTGTGTTGGGGAGTCTACTGTGGAACTGGAGTTTAACAAGTTCACAGTTTAAAGTACCTCAGTCTCAGATACGTAAACCATGTGTTAATTACAACAAATAAACCTAAAAACCTCATACAACTGAATATTATAATTTTGCTACAAAGTGATGGTTTAAAACTGGTAAGATATCCAAACTGACCCTATTAATTTCTTAATGCATGCTTACAATGAGAGTTTTTTTTTTCTGTCAAATCATTGGTTGACAGTCACATGCAGAATAAAGATGCGTCTATATGTTTGCCCATGTTGTATATGTTCCTGTGCATGTGTAAAAGAGAGTGTGTGTGGTGGGACTTTAAAAGCAGGAGGCAGGATAGGGAAACACACACATTTCCTTATTAGGTGTTAAAGTCAAAGCCGGCATCCAGGACCCCCTGGCAGGCAGAGCCCCTTAGATTAAGACATATATTGGATCCATGATAGAGGGCAGAAAGTTCATTTTTGAAAATAAAACAGAATATTATTCATATTCCTTTTAAAATTCAGATTGCCAGCTGACCTCTGTCTTGACAGCAGTGTATTACATTTGCAGAGCTGCACGATCCCCTCCAGCAGGCATGCATTCTCTCTCTCTCTCTCTCGCTCTCTCTCCTATCCTTTCCATTTGTAATAATAAATAATTGATTTTATAATCAAGTTTTTTAAATAAGATACAGAATTCCAAAAGTTTGTATTGTCCATAGATTTATAACAGTCTGTATGAAGATTTTTAGACTCTTTTACATTTTTTATATATTTCACAAGTAAATGCACTCTTAAGATAAGCACATCCCATGCTCAGTGTTCCAGAGTCTTCTCTTGTTTCTATGAAAATCTGCGCTGTTCAGTTCCCTATAGTGCATACTAGATAGGTGATTTTCATATATATTAAAATGGCTGCCCTCTGTGGCATAGAGTTGAGCAAACGTCTGAGTCCTTGGCTTTACCAGAACTTATGTTTCTCTTACGTCTCATTACTCTGGGAAACCAAACCCTTTCAAACCCTTCAAAAACCCTTCACTTTTACCTGAACACTATGTATACAACATTTAAATAACTTTGTATAATAATCCTTATTTATAAGCACTAACGGGCAAATAGGAAATGTTTTGCTCACCTAAAATAATTAAAATTCTATAATTATTTAGGGTTAGACTGGGGAGTGTTGTAACACAGGGTGAGTTAAACCTATTAGAAATGACCTACATGGATGGATGGATGAATGAATGAATAAATGAATGAACATGTTAATGAATCAGAAATTATGATCATATTCCTCTTTTTAAATGAATAAATACAGTAACACCCAATCTTTTCTCTACAAGTTTAAAAATACTGCTGAGAATTGGACAGTGTATAAGCTTACATTTGTCACAGTTGTGAGCATAACACATACACACACATAAATGTGTTTCTATACTTGAGGCAAATTTACATTTAAGGATAAGGAGAACACCCTCTGCTTTGCCTATTAAGCCCCACTATCGTACTGAAACCCTTATTTAGTGGAGAACAAACTACCCTATACAGCACATTTCAATATAAAGACTGTGTCCATTAAACTCAAACACAAAAACACCACAAAGTGTTTAAAAAAAATAGTCCATACAACTTGTACACTGTATTTCAATTCGTGTTATAGTTTTGTGTGAGGAAAAGACCTAAATTTAAGTTGTCCTTTCCACTGTGCTTCTCAAATCAAATATGTAATCTATCGTGTATGTTGGACATCAGTGACATCAAACGTCATTGGATCGCATGTGTCTGATGTCCAAAGTCATTGACATTGACACCACCATATCTGACCAGTGGTGGAGGGCAAGAATTTCTGTAAATAACTTTTGGTCTGTTCCTCACACATTGTATGAATTCAGAAGATTTTAAATAGCACACAAGTCGTATGGACTGCTTTTATGGTGGTTTGGGACTTTTTATTAGAGCTCGACAGTTATTGGTCACTGCATGCTTTCATTAGATAGAAGAGAACATTTCCAGAAACAAAATATTTCCTTCTGTTTTCCGCAAAAGAAATAAACTCATACAGGGTTGGAACGACATGAGGGTGACTAATAACATAATTAAAATTTTGGGGTGAACTATTCCTTACAAATACTGCCAGAACTCATAGACAGCCAAGAAATGTTCCTTCAGAAAATAGGTATTCATACGCAGTGTTCGAACTATACCGTGGACTTTGGGGGAGCCCACTTGTTTTTTTTTTATAACGGGGGGGAGGGGTTCGTGCGCTTGCGCGTGACATTGTCAATATTTTTTGAGACCTCCCAAAATTTCATATATCCCGTTTTCAGGGGAGCCCATGTCTTATTAAGGGGAGCCGAACTCCCCCTAGCTCCCCCGTAGTTCGCACCCTGCTCATACGTATGTGATGCTAAGCTCAAGGTATTTAGAATCATGTTAAAGCATCAGGTGACATTATACCATGCAATAGACTAATGAAAGAAAAAAAGAAAACAAATGCAGGCACGCACTGTAATTCTTTCTGAATATTTTCTTAATAGTAAGACACGCACATACACAAACAGAGTAATAATCCTTTTCTCTGTCCTTCCCAGCAAATCTGCGACCCTTAATTGGTCTGTGCTTCTCCAACATGTTTGTAATGAAGCACGCTGCCCATGGCTCTCTGTGTGTCAGCTGGCAGTGCCCAATTTACAGAAGTGGGATGGTGTGATAAGCGGCGGTGTGCAGGCGAGGGCCATGAATCAAAGCATGCCAGCCTTGAGCCGGGTATAATTGAGTCCAACATCTCCCAGCTCTTTCACCATAATTAATGATAATCTGTAACAGAGGAATCTCAGATTCCAGTTCACAGAGCTATTTAATTAGGCTCCTGTAATGAAAGTACAGCCTCTACACAGAAGAATATGGCTGCCGCACTGTGCTATGATTAATGGATTGTGCTGGAGAACACAAAAAGTGCTGCACGCTTAACTCCACCAGATACCTCTCTCTCTCTCTCTCTCTCTCTCTCTCTCTCTCTGTAGTAACATTGGCCATGGGTCAACAGGCGATCGTTATTGTTGAGTCCTGGACTGGCTTAGTCTGTAATAGAGGGAACATGAAATTGGACACAAGTAGGGATTAACTGTGGAGGGAAACTGGGGGCCAATCAATACTGTAGTCGTTCCATAGGGGGAAAGAGAAACAAAATCTCTAGATTTAGAGAGGGGCA
>NW_015554266.1:2579291-2584011 GCF_001515605.1 Sinocyclocheilus anshuiensis
TCTCTCTCTCTCTCTCTCTCTCTCTCTCTCTCTCTGACTCCTCACAGCCATTAACCAAAACAATAATTCACCCACAAGCTCTCTTCATTTCACTCTCTTTTCTTTTTTAGTTTATATAGAATCTATCTTTGAGAAATCAGTGTAAGAGATTAGTTATTGTTTCTGTATTTTTTTCTATCGTTATTGCCATTTACTTACTAAAGGTATACTGTATGACTTCCTCCAAACAAGAATAATTGGTAGTATAGGGACCAATTCTCACTGTTAACTAGTTGCTTATTAGCATGTCTATTATTAACATAGGTAGACCATGTTCTACATCCCTAATCCTACCTAATACCTAAACTTAACTACCTTACTAACTATTAATAAGCAGCAAATCAGGAGTTTAGGGAAGCAAAGGTCGTAGTTAATGATTTGTTAATAGCAAGAATTGGACCTTAAAATAAAGTGTGACAGAATAATCATTATGTTGCGCTTTATGTGAATAATGTACATGTTGGTTACTTTTTGTTAAGCATAAAATATTGTAATATTTCTTTAATTTGTGACAACCCAAAAAGGTGTCATGTGCACCCTTTCAAAATAACTATTTAAACAAATTAGGGGGGAAAAAAACATTAATATAATGAATTTACTAATTAATTTATAATTTTAAAACTAGGTAGACTTTAATTTGCAACCAAATATGGCACTGATTTTATTTATTTATTTATTTATTTTTATTGCACTCATGCAATAGGCTACTATGTAGTAGGCTACTATTAACTAATGCAATTTTGATTTAGTTAATGGTTTGTTAATAGCGAGAGCTGGACCTCAAAATAAAGTGTGACAGAATAATCATTATGTTGCGCTTTATGTGAATAGTGTTAAATAATGTGAATAATGTTGAATAATCCTTTCAAAATAACTATTTAAACAAACTGGGGGGGACATTAATCTATTAAATTTACTAATTAATTTATAATTTTGTCCCAGACTAGGTAGACTTTAATGAGTGACAGCTTAAATTATATTTGCAACCAAATATGGCACTGTTTTTATTTATTTATTTATTTATTTTATTGCAAATGTGAAAATAAAATAAAACTCATGTAATATTTATTTTGACAATGGTTGCAAAACAACATAATCTGAATATTCTGAACATTTTACTGATCATTTGCTGAAGAGAGAGAGAGAAAACAAAAGGTTTTTGAGTCCAGGCTGTCACGGAGTCACTAGCCACATCAGACACTGCAGCTCCGCCCACCCGTCCACAGTCCCCCGGAATTCTGATTCACTGCACCTATCCGCACTAATCAAGTCTCCATATAAGAACCACCACTATGCACTCCACCTTTGTTTGGTCTTCTTGTTCACCAAGTTACAGTACAACTTACCTGACTCCCTACCTGCTATACTCACCGGCTCCGATCCTTCATCAGTTTTCTCTGTGCCCTCCGTGGATCCACATCAGCCCTGCAAAAGAACACAGTTGTTTCAGCTAAGTCTCCATTCATCATCAGTTCCAGCTTACTTACCCCGTCACCACTTAACTTGTCAATAAACACCTCTATTGTGGAAGTTCCTGTGTTGTCTCCTTCTGTTTTGCTGACACAGGCCATATTTTTCAAGGAAAGTGCCAGGTATCGTATATTATGCTGCTAAATAAGCAATAATGTATGGCAAATCCAAAAAGACTTGTTTCTATAGTTACCGAATAGTCAATTGTGGAAGGTTGTTCTTGGCAAGACAACAAAGATCAAGCACTGTTAATCAGTTCTCTAATACAGCCTGTGAAACCCAGTCACCCCATCATTAGTCTAATTATATGGCTCAGAGGACCTTCCAATGGGCTCATCAGTGCAACAGACATCAAACATCTAATGATCTTTATTCCAAAATTTGACTTGTTGATATGTAGCTTGACTCTGGTGAACAATATCATGCACTGATAGGCAGATTAATTACTTGACCAAAGATATTTAGGCATTGTCCTACAAAATAATAACACAGATTTCAGTCTGTTTCTCTAAGATATACTGTAAACCTCTAACAACCAATACATTTGTTTTCACAACTACTACTTTTTTGTATTGACTTCAGTTCCCAACAAATTCACTCATACAGCTGAATGAATTTGTAGACAGTAACACTGCCACATCTATAAAGAAAATCATGTTTTTGCACTAATACCATTGAGTCATACAACTTTATAAGAGAGAGGAAAGTGCATGTTGCATTACAGAATGCCTCACAGGCATAAATGTGCTTGTATTTCAGTAGTGTGGCAGGTTTTGTGTTCCACGGTGAGTCTATTTCACACGGCTGCTTTCTGCCTTTGAGTTAAGAGCTGTGGCAGAGCTGACTTTCAAGCACTCTTTGGAAATGCACGAATGATGGATTTGGGGCTGTGTCACAACCAAATAAGCTGTTGAGCTGTAGTAAATGGGTTTCTGTTTTCAGTAAAGTAGATTACATCGTACAGTATGTAAGTCCAGACTGTATTAAAGGCTCGTCATGCTGATGTTCAGGCAATACACATGCTGTGCGTGATTACTACAGCCTGCAATTCACTCTTCGGGGACCGAATGACAAATGTCCCCACAGAGGAACAAAAGTTGCATGTTCTCGCCCAAATTTTCTCTTTTTTAATATATAAATCTACAATATAAAGTGTAATCTCGCAACGTGTCGAAGCATTGTAAGATACGAAACGGCACTGACTTTTGCTGCTTTGACAGGCTGAAAATTCTCCTCCAAAGTGAGGCGAAAATGGGAAGCACAGCGGAGCAAAGCAAGATCTATGCAAACATGCCGCGTTTCCGCAAGCCCCATAAATCTATGACAAAACTCCCGTTAAATGAGGGCAAATAAAGAGAGAGTATTCATGTGAAAGAAAAGCCTGTCGCGGGGCCCTCAGTGAGCAGAAATCTTGTTTAGTTCTTTAATTCTCCACTTTCTGACCTGAATCTGGCTGTCGCTGCACATGAAAGAAATTACAGCGGCCTCCGTCAGCTTGCCTGCCGTCCTCTTGCTCGGCAGCATTTGTCATTGCCAAAACAGGAGAGTTTAATTAAGTGTTGTGGGCAGTCTAGTGAGAAACACACTTTAAATTAAACCACTGATGCCGCCATTGGTTCTTTTACCTTCCCAGCAATCAGCGGGGGTTTAACAGCATAAATTCAGCCGCCCCTCTCTTTTTCTCTCGCCTCCCTTGAGGAGGGGTTAGAGAGAGACTCATTACACCTACTGCAATTCATAAACGGCACATACCCCCCCACACACCCTCCCGAACCATTACCCCTTTCTCCTTCCGTTCCCTCTCCTAACAGAGCATTCCGTGATACCACACTTACGAACGTGATAATTAATATTCCTCCCTCTGCTAAACATTTTGTTTACTGGGTGCGAGTTTCAGGCTGCTGTCATTAGGGTTCAGGCACTACGCTCTGTCGTCTGTGAGACAGAATAGATTTACATGGCAAATTATTTTCTGAAGCATTGCGTAACTGTTGGTGCAAAGGAATGAATTGATTTAATACCTCAATAATTACAGATTGTTTCAAGTTGGTAAGCGTTTTGATTCCTGTGAAGCATTTCTGTTTTCTTTTGGAGAATGCAATTTAAGACATCAGTGCAGTTCTATCAAATTAATTTAGAGGTGTTACATGTGCTGAATATGTGATGCATAGATGAAGCTCAATGTATTGTGTAATAAGGGTATGATGTTTCCTTTGGTTCTTGCAGCTACTTGTTCAGAATTTCAATTTTACTATTATATTATGATTTTATTTTTTTATTATTAATTTCTTATTACAAAAAAAAATAGCTCTTCAGTTCATATAGGTATAACTGTTGCATTTACAGTTGTTCTGTAAAGCACCAATACATAGATTATATTTTTGTAAAAAAAAAAAAAGCCTTATTAACTAGCTGCTTATTAGCATGCATATTACTAGCATATTCGCTCTTTATTAGCACTTATAAAGCACATTAATGCTTTATTCTGCATGATCATATTCTAGATCCCTTAACCCTACTCCATACCTAAACTTGACAACTACCTTACTAACTATTAATAAACAGTACTTAGGTTTACAGTAATTACAGTAAAACAGTAATTATGTAATTAAACTAAAGTGTGACTCTATTAACAACATCTGTGTCATGCTTAAAAAATTTTTTTTTTTTTTTTTTTACAGTCTGTATTAAAAATAAATAAATAAATAAATAATGTGCTCACAAAATAATTCTGTGGAGCAAGGCATTCCAGAAGGTTTAAAAACTGTTAAATGTGCAGCTCATATGCTTCGCTAAGTCACATTGTATTCATTATTCTGTATATATGTTATTTGAGTTGTCTAAATTACCCTTTTATCAGGACCTCTCATCTAGGCAAGTGAAGTTATGGCTGTGCATTTCAGATAATAATGACTATAATTTTTGTATGTGGATTTTTCTCTACGTAAAGAGTTCCATTCTGGCATATAATTCAAAAGTCGCAGAATGCTATCCTAAAATGTTTAGTGTGGAGGAAATATTTTTTTTTAATCTGAAATAGTAATATTATTATTAGTATTATTTGCTTCACTGTACTAAAGAGTGTTCTTTAGACGGTCTCTGAGTGCTTCAGTATGCTTAAGTTTTCGATGAGCTGAGAGATAACAGGAAACCTATTTAATGTGTGTGTGTGTGTGTGTGTGTGTGTGTGTGTGTGTGTGTGTACAAGACA
>NW_015554266.1:2584070-2589174 GCF_001515605.1 Sinocyclocheilus anshuiensis
TGTGTGTGTGTGTGTGTGTGTGTGTGTGTGTGTGCAAGACAAGTGCGAGACGAGAAATGCTATTTTACACCCAGCTTCTTAGAAAATAATTTGCATCAAATGCTTAGGAACACATCTAGGGGACATAAATGTACACATATGTTGAGTATTCATTATGATTGGATGAGATAGAAGCATCCTGATTTGATTTGGGTATAAATATTTGGGTCAAGGTGTTTTCCTCTTTGTTGCACTCTGCAGTCAACTTGGATAACTGTTTGACTGTTTAACTTGTCTTGCAAGAAAAAAAATATTTTGTCTCATACCTTTATTGAAATAGAAAATTGCCACGTCATATAGTATTAAGAAAATTGAGAAACTCTAATAGTAAAACTATCTTGTATATTACTCTGCCTTCTTTGCAATTTTGCATTTAGTAACCTGAATTAAAAACATTTCCACAAAAGATATTGGACTGAAGTGCTGAATTTCATGTGAAAACACCCTGCGAGCTTTGAGCGGAGCTGTGCGTGTTGAGAAGTATCATGTAGCCCTGCCCCCATCTGAACAGCAGCAATTAGAGCAGCACACTCACAGCTGAGAACAAGTCCCTCTAACCTTTTCCTCTCACTTCTGAGCGACGAAATCCCCTGTATACATCCACGGTGCAGAAACAGGGACCTGTCAAAGCCACTGCCGTACTTTCAGAAGGACCAATGGCACAAACACAAAGTCCAATCAAGCTTAACTCACCTGAACCTTAACCAAAGTTAGAAGAACATTCTCTCCCTTCATCAGGTGACATTTCCTCCTGCCAGCGTCTTCTCTCCCCTGCCTGCTGGGAACATCAGAGATCGGACAGCTGTGGTGGAGAGCAGGACTATTAACGAGAGCACGGGCCGTAAACTGCATGTAGTGGCTGTGTAAGCCAAGCTGCTGCTGAGATTGCTATGTAAGCTAAGAGCTGTGTTTTCTTCTCCTACAATGGTGAAGAAGGTCTTGTTCACAGTCTATTACTCTTTCCTCATTTCTTTGACCTGCTGTGTGCTTTTGATAATTCCAACAACAGTTCAAAACCTTTAAGAAGAAATTGTTTGTATACACTATAATTGTACTGTATATTTAATGTCACATGGTCTGCAGATACAGATCTGATTTGTCAGGGCTGTGTGGTGTAGGTTAAAGCTCAGGGTTTGTAACTTTCAGGTTTCTGGCTTGATCCCCAGAACACAGTGTCCTAACCAGGCATGACACAATAACATCACATACAATAAAAGTCACCTCTTCTATGTAAAAATATATTTGTGTCCAAATTACTGTGCCCAAAGTGTGACAAATAAAGAGCGGTTAGTTGTTAGCTCTATTTCTATTTCCATAGCATTGGCCTGGTTAGCATCACACAGTGAAACCTCACTGGCCCAAAATGTCTATAAAAACGCTCCACAACTGTACATTAAAAGTCAAAAATGAGTCACATTCACCCAATCAGTGTGGACAAACAAACTGCTTGTTGCTGGAATCTTATTGTACTGACATGGGGTTCCTCCATGCAAAAATGAAAAGTGTGCCCAAAATGTATCATGTTTTAATATGCCCAAGTGCAAATTATATTTGACAGCTACCATGGAGGGAAAGATTTTCAGTAAATAGTGAGTATAATTAAAAGTTATATTGCATGACTTTAAAAGATGTGGAATATACTAGCACAAAATTTACATGATTTACTTTTTTTTGCACTTAACCATTCACTTTAATCAGATGAAAAACAACATCCCACATTTTTGTTTTGAATAATAATAATTTTTACAAATCTGCTCATTGACAACTTTATCACTTCCAGTTAATCTAAACTAATTCACCACTATTCTCTCATGCAAGCAAGAGCTTGAGTAGAAGTATTCAATGTATTGCCTTGCATATTGCATTTTGGGCTATAACCATAATCCATCCATCCTTTTTTTCATGGAGCTAAAAGTGTTTGTTCACCACTTTAAGAGTAGCACAGTGCTTCCAGACCCACATATGCTCTGACCCATTGAGAGACTGCAGAAAAGCCTTCAGATCATTGCACATTTGAGCTGCTCCCTCTGGCCCTCTAATATCACATGATAGATGATCACTTCTACAGCACTAGTTAAAGCACACTATTAACTTTGTATTTAAAAATGGTAATGTAATTGATTCACCAATTGATTTATTGATGTTAATTCAAGTGTTTCACAAATTAATCACATTATAGAAATTAATTTACTATATTTTATGAGCTGTTGTGTGATTAACTAATGATATGAATTAATCAAGCTTAATAAGAATTCAAGCAGTATTGTTTGGCCAATTTGTCACTTGGTTAAAAGCAGGGTGAATACAGGGTTTGATTTACGAGGTTCGGGACTACTGTACGGCTGCACAGAGAAAAAATTTGCCTGTCTGTGACACCACTCTTATCACAAAGCATGCGGACGAATGAAAGTCCGAGCATATCACACGACACTTTTCTGTCGTGAAGAACAGGACTCATGTAATCTTACATGCATCACCTTTAGATATGTGCTGAGTTCACACTGTCTCCATTTGCTGTGAAAGCACAGTTTTATGGTAGTATGATACAATATGGCCATTTGGAAAAAAATATATAATAATAGTTCTAAAGAGCCACAAATAAAAATTGACATTTTCTTCTCCCATCAGTATGAGAGTGTCTGCCAAGAACATAAGAGTACATGAAGTAAAATTATTCAAAAGCAAATCAATCAATCAAGCTCGTCTTTGTTCCACTACTCACATGTTTTACATTAGAAGATGAGGATAGATTTGTCCTCTTGGTGGTCAGTGGCTGAACAGTAATTATTTTACCCCCAAGAGAGCTTGTTAAGAAGTTCATTATTCCAGGTCTGATGTCTTTTAAACTATTGATCATTGAGTCAATGTAAAAATAACAACTCCTGTTATAAAGCAGTTGTCCACAGCAATTGCAACATAAATTATTTAAAAAGGCCACTTTGGCCCTGACCATGAAGCCATCAATCAGAAGATATGACCATCACAAAAAAAAGCCCGAGCTTCACAGAGCTTCTCCTCCACTGAGAACAAACCCATCATGCAGGTGATGGACAGGAAGAGAGACTGACCCGGTGTCACCTGTATTGTGGCTGGCGTCTTTGAACGTCGGCTCTCTGCTCTCTTCCGACCGATAGACTGGGCAAATGAATTCTCCACTTACTGCTGGCCTCCCTCTGAGCGCGCACTTCAATTTGTCTAACACTAAAAGACTGACAGAATGGCGGAAAAAAAATCCGAAAGAAAACGGATGAATTTTTTATGGAATGCTTGGATTGAGTTGCAAGAGGTGCCATTTTTATTCATAAATGGAATTGAGGGATTCATGCCCCATAAAGTGACCCCTGGAATCAATTCTATCAAATGAACTAACTCCCGTTGTGTTCCTGTGGGCCTGGGGAGTAATGCCAATGCATTGATAAACACATTTTCAGAGCTTTTCATTCATCGCCCCTGTGCTCTACAGTGTTATGGTCCACTGGCGCTGTTTGCAATGTAGTTTACATTGCTCCATAACAGGATGTCAGCAAAATTATACTATCACTCTTTAAGATTGTTTAAGAGAACCAATATTATTGAAATCAATGAGATCTTCTAAATACATCGATTATTCCTCCTAAAGAGCAGTGAGATTAAGGCTACGTCCACACGAAGCAAGAGCTTTCCCTATCCAATCTTTTTTTTCCCCTCATTTCAAGAAATATCTGCATCCACACGAAACCACGAAACCGACACAAAACGATGTAGTATACATGCCAGACCAGTATGTGGCGCTGTAATTCTGCCACAGAGATACACTAAAAACAGAGAAGAAGACTTGGAATATGCGCATAAGCCTTGCGTGCGGTATACAAACGAACATGGAACAATACATTTATTAATCTGTGTTAATGTTAACACATCTTCTCAGATGTTCCTCCCGAGAAAAAGATACCAGTCATCTCACCAGTGTCTCCTGTAAAATTTAGAAACAATCACAACTATGTCTCAAACTGTGCTCCGATTTGTCTGCAATCAAATATCAAAATTCCAAGACCAAATTATCTGAGCTACTCTATCCACATTAACTGTATTCAGATGTATAACCATATGCTGAGGAACGATCCAGTTTTCATCTGAAATGGGTACTTCTGTTGAGTGATGCTTTACTTGATATCTGAAATGAAATAAAGCAATTCCAAGATACACAGCCTTAATTACTGGCGTTTAAGCTTTCATAATTGAATTCCTCATGGCTATCGAGCTTAGTGTGTGCACTGAGCAATGTGTTAATTGACAAAAGCATCCTCCTCGGTGTGTAAGTCATCCTCTTCCCCCGAGGCTTTGTAGCCGCTCTTGACTTCTCACTCTGCATCGCTCCAACACCTAGATCCTCATTTACACCCCATTAATCTGCACTAGTCAGGCATGTCGTGTTCCCGCTGTAGAACTCAACCTCAAAAGGAACCTTTCACTGAGTGCACGAGTACCTTAAACCACCTTATTAAAACCAGAGACACCTCAATGATGGCACATTGAAATCTTCTCTCTGAAGCCTCTTACAGCATCTACAGCATAAGTGAGTGTCTTTGAGTTCCACATGCCACTTTGATTAATAATTGATTAAATGACTCCTTGGAGCATCAAAGGCAGGAAGGGAAGAGGCGTCTCTCTCTCCCGCGGATGAAGCTGCAGCCCATCGCTACTTTGTTGTTTTAAATGCTCTCTGAGTGCAGTTAGAGAGACGGGAGGATACTGACTGTCTGCTCATCAAGAGTTGCTATAAAACCTCACAGTTCCCCCCACAATGGGATAAGAAGAGACACCTCTGGGTGGTACTTGCTGTAAAAGAGGCACCTCCTGTTTCATTGGGTTTACCTTTGTTAAAGGATTGTGTTATTTTATTCAAAAGTTTCACTAGTGACTTCCAGCCGTAATAATAATATTTGTAGATGGCTATTATTTTAAAAGAAAATCTTAAAGCTAAGGCAGGTCTTATAATTAAAGGAGAGACAAAAAAAAAAAAGTCCTGATGACTGAAGCAGACACTTTGGTCATTGGAATTGTTTTACCGTTGAGCTGTAGGGAA